>NC_074675.1:37550350-37648419 GCF_029448725.1 Salvelinus fontinalis
TGTATCAGGAGTATCGTTTTTGCCTAAGACTGGAATAAAGACTCTGTTTCTATTACGTCGCTTTTGGGTCCTCCTTCATCAGCTTAACAGTGAGGGCCGAGAATCCACTTTCACATAGGTACGTGGTTGCAAAGACAGCGTGATTTGCCAAGGCAGGATACTCTGAGCGCGGCCCAATCCAGAAATCTGGCAGTGGCTTCTGACTAAATTACATTTTCACAGAACTGCTGGTTGTAATTTCGATGAGGCTCTCTTGTTCAGATATTGGTAAGTGGACTGGAGGCAGGGCATGAAAGGGATAACGAATCCAGTTGTTTGTGTCATCCGTTTCGGGAAAGTACCTGCGTAATTGCGCATCCAACTCACTTAGCTGCTTCTCTATATCACATTTGACATTGTCCGTACACTTGAGTTTATTTGCACACAAAAATCATACAATGATGGAAATACCTGTGTGTTGTCCTTGTTAATGCAGACAGAGAAAAGCGCCAACTTCTTAATCAATTTTGTCCTGCACATTGAATATAGTTGCAAAGATTCCCTGTAATCCTAGATTCAGATCATTCAGGCGAGAAAAAACATCACCCAGACAGGCCAGTCGTATGAGAAACTAGTCATCGTGCAAGCAGTCAGAGAAGTGAAAATGATGGTCAGTAAAGAAAACTTTAAGCTCGTCTCTCAATTCAAAGAAACGTGTCAATACAAAGAAACTAATCAATAGATTCTGTCATTTTGTCAATGTATTATTGATTGAGAAAGGTCTGTGAATATTACGTGATCTTAACCCTCGAAACGCCAATGGGGTCAATTTTGACGCCAAGGGGTCAACATGTCATCATTTCGAACACTTTTTTTTTTGTCCTTCTGAAATTGTCGGACTTACCCTGCATTCATAACCAAGCGGGAAGGTGGTATTTACCAGTGATGGGGAACGTACTCAAATGTCATACTTGAGTAAAAGTAAAGATACCTTAATAGAAAATGACTTGAGTAAAAGTGAAAGTCACCCAATAAAATACTACTTCAGTAAAAGTCTAAAAGTATTTGGTTTTAAATATACTTAAATATCAAAAGTAAAAGTAATAATAATTTAAAATATCCTTATTTTATCCTGACTTTGCCGGTGGTCTGTAATATTTGTTTGTTAGTGTGTCCACGAGGGTAGGGTAGTAGTCTGTGATGTAAGTCTACAGTGCCTGCAGCCTGATTCTAGGTCAGACCTAGTTTGAAGTTTAATTTAGATATCTGCCCATTTTTGCCAACCTTCTTATTTATTCATACCGTTGCTAGCACTAACGTTTTTTTGAATATACATAGGCCTATCACCATTTTGCACTAAAAAGGACTACTTTTCTGCCTGCCTACCTGTTGGGAGACATGTTTTACCCTTCACGGTGTCAAAGGCACAGAACTAGAATGAGATTCAAGTTCCCATGGTCAAAGCATCTTGGCATCGCTGTGGCTGTGGGCAGCTGTAAAGACAGGACCAGTGCATAGTGTTATACCACCTGGCTCGGATCGGCCCGATCAACCCGATGAGGGTCCAAAGACGAGCCAGGAGCAGCATAACCGCCGTTGAAAGGTGAAAACACAGTGAAGTAACACCCTTTGACCTGGAGATGGCAGTGTAACATAGGTCTTTATTTTCAAATTCCAATTTCCAATCTTTGTGGGGAGTTGTCGTTTAATAGCTTCTCTGTGACCCAAATAAGTAAAACACAGCTTTATGAAAAGAGGTTGTTGTGTGGTGCAGCAGACACACGTTTATGTCATTCAGTCCCAGATCTCAGTGTGTGGTCTCACATTTTAAACTGCTCTATAAAACTAACATGGTACGGGGCTAATTAAACAATTCAAGGCTTTTAATGATATTAATATTGAATGTCAATGCAGTTTAGAGCTTGTGCTCATGCTCCCTCTTGTTCGTCACGGCGTATTGCTGATTTAAACTGATCCAGTGGGGGGGGGGGGGGGGGGGGGGGGTGAATCCAGTGGGTGTTGGTTGTGTGAACTACGAAGTGACTGTGTTTGTTACTTTCTTTTTTTAACACAACTGGTAAAATGTGGTTCAGTACTACTAAAGCACGTTTAAAGCAAGTGTTTTTCAACCATTTTTACCGTGTGGAACTGAATAATGATATTGTAACAGAGCACAGTGATGTGGTATGTTACCGGCATGTTTCGCTTAATAGGCAGAATCGTGTCTATCATGCTCGGTTCAGATGGAGTATTTTAAAGTACCGAACTACTACTGTTGTCGTGTTTATATAAAAAAAAAACTTTATCTTCCTCCTCCTTTCTCTTCTCTCTTTCTCTGGACAGATATGTGAGGAATTTGTTGTCACTTACATCAGTCTTCAGTTGCCGTGGGAGCTACGAAAACAAATGTATGCACTCACTACTGTAAGTCGCTCTGGATAAGAGCGTCTGCTAAATTACAACATGTATTTATTTGAAATGTATAAGGACAGGTGAGAAGGCAGGTGAAGATCTGTGTCAATGTGTGTGTGTGTGTGTGTGTGCTTATGTGTGTGTGTATGCATCTATATGACCGTCTGCGTGTATATGTGCTAGTATTTGCGTGTGTGTGTTCCTCAGACCTCGGCCGAGGACAGCTCTTTGCTCTCTCTGCTCTGTAGTCTGTCTGGGCGTGTTGAACACACCAGACTCTGACAGTGGACAGGCTGTGTTTTTGGTCAAGACCAACTGAGGAGTTTATTTACAGAGTGGAGCAGCAATGCTGTGTGTGTGTGTGTGTGTGTGTGTGTGTGTGTGTGTGTGTGTGTGTGTGTGTGTGTGTGTGTGTGTGTGTGTGTGTGTGTGTGTGTGTGTGTGTGTGTGTGTGTGTGTGCGTGTGTGTGCGCTGCAGGGAGAAGAGGAGTACCCCAGAGGCCAAGGCATAGCACTAGCACCCACAGAGATCTAACCACAGGAAGGCCTATTCTCAGGCCATCAGACAGGACCTGTGGGATGCACAGAGAGAGAGAGGGGGGGGGGGGGGGGGGGGGGGGGGGCTGTGTGTGTGTGTGTGTGTTTTACTTTGTATCCACAAAGCAACTGTGAGTATGTGTGTTTTTGCACACACGCTATGTGCTATGTGTGTGTGTCTCTGTATTTCAGCCTGGGCCTGTTATAAACCAGATCCTCTTTAGTGATTTCACGCTGGATTTTCTCTCAGACCACCAACTCTGTGAGGATCTTTACACAACCCTCCAGTTCCCTTCCCCCTTTCCCTACACCCTCTTTACACTCATCCTCACCCCCCCCCCCCCCCCCCCCCCCCCCCCACACACACACACAGTCCCATGGGACACCAGAGTCTGTGGAAGGGTATGTGTGTGTTGCCAAAAGCAGGAAGTTGCAGCTGTTCTGATCAGTATGTTTGTCTACATTCTGACTTTCTGTGTCTCTCTGCTGACAAAATTATACATTCAAGGGGCTTTATTGGCATGGGAAACATATGTTTACATTGCCAAAGCAAGTGAAATGAACAATAAACAAAAATGAAACAAAGAAAACAAAACAACATAAACGAAAAACGATTCGAAATTAACGGTGAACACTCTCTTTCTCTGGGAAAATGATGTCTGCCACTCTGATGAGCTCCCAAAACGTTTTGACGACGCACACATGTCCTGCACCTGATCCAAGTGGGATTCATTGGACGTTCTTCTTTATTGTCTGACTGAGCATCTCTCTGTTCCTGCTCTGTCCCGGCCACTGAACTGAAGTGAAGCCATCTTACTTATCTGGTGAGTGTGCCTGCGTCCGAAATGGCACCCTATTCCCTTTATAGTGCACTACTTTTGACCAGTGCCCATAGGTAATAAGGTGTCATTTGGGATACACCTTATGACGTTGCCTTCTATTCCCACTTGTCAGACTAGAAGTTTCCAGTGCTGTTAAGACCAATGGGTTTATATGGGCTCCCTCTCCAGTCTTGGCTAATGATAGGGCCTCTCTCTCTCTCTCTTTTTCTCTCTCTTTCTTTCTCTCTCTCTCTCTCTCTGTCTCTCTCCTCCCTCTCTCTGTGTCTGTGTCTCTCTCTCTGTGTCTGTCACTCCCCCCTCTCTCTATGTCCGTCTGTCCCCGCTCTCTCTGTGTCTGTCTCTCTTTCTCTATGTCTCTGTCACTGTGTCTGTCCTCTCTTTCACTTTCTCCTTCTCTCCGGTGGGAAAGTTTTGCCTCTGTCACTCCTCTGTTCTACCTTCTAACACAGAACTTCTAAAGTCATTTATTCTCTATGGCCATTCCAGTTCCACAAGATCCAATTTTTCTCCTGATATTATTTGTCCCTGAACAAGACCCTTCTTGAGAAGGGAGGAGAGGGAGGAGAGGAAGTGATAGCTACAACGGGCATGAGGATTTTATGAAGCACCGATTCTAGAGTACACCGTATCTCTGATCTGATGCCCTCATCTATCTCTTCTTATATCTCTCTGATCCACTCTTTATCTTTATGTAGTAAACATTGTCTATGTACATTTTTACCTCTCCCCTCTCTCTCTCCCTCCCTCCCTCTCTCACTTCTTCTCTCTGTCACTCCCTCTCGCTCTCTCTCTCTCTTTCAGTATTTCTAATTCAGATGGTTCTGCTGATGTCTGCTGTGCGCGATGGTGTGACTGTGTCTGTGTTTGTGTGTGTGAGAGAGAGAGTGTGAGTGGCGTCCTCCTGCCAGACATATGGACCTGATCACAGCCGCCTGGTGCTGATGTTTTCTTTGGGAATGTTGACATGCTGACAGGCAAGACGCTCCACTGACATAAAAATCCTAGTTAGAGAGAGAGAGAGAGCGAGAGAGAGAAAGAGAGTGGGGAGAGGAGAGAGAAAATTAGAGACTGAGATTGAAGAGACAGAGAGAGAGAGGAGAGAGTGGAGAGAGAAAGAAAGAGAGAGAAAGAGGGAGAGAGAAGAGGGAGGGAGAAAGAGAGAGAGAGAGGGAGAGTGAGAGCGAGAGCAGAGAAGAAGAGGAGGAGGAGAAAAAAACATTTTTTACTTCACGGCTGTGACTGCCCCTGCCCCTTTTCCCTCTGCCTCTCTCTCCTTCTCTCTCCGTGTCTTTCTCCCTCTTGCGCTGAACTTTTTTCATTCTTTTTTTAAATGATTTTTGGAGAGGGGGGGAGAGAGCCATTTGAAACCTGATTGGGTGCTGGAGCATCACACACACACACAGGAGCCTGAGGGCAAGAAACTGAGAGAGAGACAGAGAGAGAAGGGATCAGCTGTAGCCTTCTCCTAGCGGGACAGACAGACACTTCACTGTAACTGCTCAGCCACACGCCCTCTCCAGTCAGCTCCCTCCCTCGCTAATAGAAAGACCAGATCAGGACTCCAACAGAGAAGAGGAGAGACAGACAGACGGGGCCACAGGACAACTATTTCATCATCATCACTGGTGCTATTTTCTTTTTGGAAGGGCTTTTGGAGAAATTCTTGTGGAAAAATTCTCCCTTGCCTGGCGTCCATGTTGCAGTGTGGCTGGAGACAAATGGGAACGTAGGAAAACACCACCATCATCAAATACTTGTCATCGTCACTATTGGACATCCTGTTTCAAAGTGTTTTATAAGAACTCTTTCCTCTGCTGACACCTGGAGCTGACAGGACAGGACAGTATGTCTACTGTAAGGAACCCAGGGTCTATGTGGACCTATATCTTGCTTCTGTGGAGCTTCCTGGTTTGTAAGACTTCATCCTGGCCGGCTTCGGAGCAACAGCTCCACCATCTCAGCTCCCTCCGCTACGGCTCCGGACCCTCAGCCTCTCCGGCCCTCAACCTCACCCTCTCTGAGAGCGCAGAGTCCAAGGTGGAGCGCCTGGGCCAAGCCTTCAAGAAGAATGTGCGCACGCTCCGGGAGAAGAGTGGACGTCTGGACCTGGTGTTCCTGGTGGACGAGTCTTCCAGCGTGGGGGCCAACAACTTCCTGAGCGAGCTGCGCTTCGTACGGAAGCTCCTCTCGGACTTCCCCGTGGCCCCGGAGGACACGAGGGTCGCCCTGGTTACGTTCTCATCCAAGACCCACGTGGTGACCCGGGTGGATCACGTCAAGGCGCCGAAATCCCACCAGCACAAGTGTTCTCTGTTGAACCAGGAGATCCCTGCTATCACCTACAGAGGAGGAGGGACCTATACCAAAGGAGCCTTCCAACGGGCTGCGGTGAGTGTCGATGCGTGGGCGTATGCGTCTCAGTGTGTGTAACCTGCATTCTTTGATTCTTTGATTTAGTGTGTGTGTGTGTGTGTGTGTGTGTGTGTGTGTGTGTGTGTGTGTGTGTGTGTGTGTGTGTGTGTTTGTGTGTGTGTGTCTATACCAGATTGTATTTTTTGCATGTATGTGGGTTGTGGGTGTGTATACATCTCAGATTCGACATCACTGATTGAAGTGGATTTAACAGGTGACATCAAGAAGCGATCATAGCTTTCACCTGGATTCACCTGGTCAACCAATGTTATGGAAAGGATCAGGTGTTTCTAATGTTTTGTTCATTCAGTGTATATTATAGTGAGCTATGTCAAGAATCCAATATATACAGCGCATTCGGAAAGTATTCAGACCCCTGGACCTTTTCCACATTTTGTTACGCTACAGTCTTATTCTAAAATTGATTAAATCGTTTTTTCCCTCATCAATCTTCACACAATACTCCATAATGACAAAGCAGAAGCAGCCTTTTAGAATTTTTTTGCAAATGAATACAAATAAAAATGGAAATATCACATTTACATAAGTATTCAGACCCTTTACTCAGTACTTTTTGAAGCAACTTTGGCAGCGATTACAGCCTCGAGTCTTCTTGGGTATGATGCTACAAGCTTAGCACACCTGTATTTCGGTATTTTCTCCCATTCTTCTCCACAAATCCTCTCAAGCTCTGTCAGGTTGGATGGGCAGCGTAGCTGCACAGATATTTTTAGGTCTCTCCAGAGATGTTCGATCAGGTTCAAGTCCGGGCTCTGGCTGGGCCACTCAAGGACATTCAGAGAGTCGATCCTGACTAGTGTCCTTGCCTCTAAAAAAAACATCCCCACAGCATGATGCTGCCACCACCATGCTTCACCGTAGGGATGGTGCCAGGTTTCCTCCAGACGTGACACATGGCATTCAGGCCAAAGAGTTCAATCTTGGTTTCATCAGACCAGTGAACCTTCTTTCTCATGGCCAGAGTCCTTTAGGTGACTTTTGGCAAACTCCAAGTGGGTTGTCATGTGCCTTTCACCTTGACCCCAAGGTGACCCCCATCACAGTAGACATACTGTCCTGTCCTGTTAGCTCCAGGTGTCAGCAGAGGAAAGAGTTCTTCTAAAATACATTACAGTAAACTGAGTGTGTGTATGCGCGCGTGCATGTATGCGCCCATTCGAGTACCAATGTAAATACCTTTTCCATACTGAAGCCCGGGGCCCTCGGAGGCTCTCATGACCAAAAGGTTTTGAACCATGCCACTGTCCTGTGTAATGGTACTGATGTGCATTTACATGTGTCATTGTAGTCATTTAGCAGACACTCTTATCCAGAGTGACTTACAGTAGTGTTCATACTTTTGCATGTGAGGGTGAGATGAAAAGGTTGGTCAAGCAGGCAGGCAGCAGATGTGCAGTGTGTTTTCTTTCTCCATAGGTGGTATACATGCCATAGGTTTTGAACTATCAATGACTAATGGCGGTAACGAGGCATGTGAAGGCGAGACAGACAGAGATCTCAGCAGATGTCTACAGATGTCTACAGGACCAGATTGCACCTTACTAATTCACATTGACGTTTACAGTCTGTCTGAGTATGACTAACCCTTGTCTGAGAGAGGAGGACTGTGTCCCAAATGGCAACCTACTTTTGACCAGAGCCCTATTGGGAATAGGGAGCACTATATAGAGCACAGGGAGCCATTTAGGATGCACTTGAGATGTTGGAAAATATACCTTCTATGATATATCATCTTTTATCTCTGCTGCTCTTTTATACTGCTACTTCAGCAAGTCCTACTGTCGTTGCCAAGACAGCGCAAACAGATTTGGGACTAGGGTAAATTTAGCTAATCCCTCTTGTTGGAAAAAGTACAGTTGAATAATGTTTTCCATTCTTTTTTCCCATTTTTAACACCATATATATTGTTAAATATGCCCTCGCTAACGGTAATCTGCAAGGGCATCAGGTTGTCACGCTATACAGTTAGCCTAGCAAAGCGTTTGGTAAGGCCTGCATGGTGTGTGTGTGTGTGTGTGTGTGTGTGTGTGTGTGTAATTGATAATAGATGTAATAACAAAGCCATATTTCATTCCAAGCCAGAAACTGGCTGTTTCTAAGTACTGAAGAGAGCTGGGATCCATTACTGAGAGGGAGAGACGGCTTTTCCTGGTCCAGTGTAGAGAACGGCTGTTCTTCAGGATATTTCTCATTTTAAGATGACTGTCCAGAGGGATGACATAGAGGGATGATAGTGAGGGATGAGAGCTGGACAGGGCTCTTCATCAGGCTCTCTCAGCTGTGCAGAGGGCTGAGAGAGTGATGAGTCGGATGGATATAGAGGGAGTGTGGATGTGCATAACGGAGATGAGTGATTATTATTGCACACTGACAGTGGATGTAAGGACCGTGGGGTTTGTTAAGGACATCCTCTCATCTCAATTATGGTGGTTCAAGATTTACTATATTTTCAAGTCAGTTTAGTTTATAATAAGTTTAGCTGTTTCCCATTCCATGTGTGTTTGTTTGTGTGTGTGTGTCAGTGGCGGTCGGTGCCGTTTAAGATGAGGGAGTCTCTACTTTTATCTAATGTAAAAAAAATTCTACACACAGCCTACATCGTTGTCACCATAATACCAATTTTCCCAGTTGGAGCTCTGTTGTCTTGAATGCACTGAAGTCGGAAGTTGGAGATTTCCGAGTTCCCAGTACTAAGTTCCCAGTTGTTTTTAACCCATGCTAGCAATACAAACTAACTGTCATAGCTAGCCAACATGCACAAATCTGCAGGTAGCAAAAGCTAACAAACTAGTTTCAATGTTAGCTAGCTAGAGATACAAATAATATTACTACACAGATCATACACGTAACATTATCTAGCGAGCCAGCCAGCTAAAGTTAGCTAGCAAGCTAACAGTACACTTTAACTTGCAATGAAAGCAACTGTGGCAGACGGCACAGAGAGGTCAGGGGAGTGGTTATTGAGGGGAGATATCTTGCTGGCTCCACCCCCACGCTTTATATGGACTTCCTGGCTGTGGTTCGATAAGCTAGGGTATGCTTGGGGATAAAGGAGGAAGCAGCCTGTACAAAGGGGCAGAGTAGGAGAGAGCCAAGTGTGTTATGAAGAGTGGGAGAAGAGAGAGCAATATCTGTGAGATTACCCGTCGTGACCTGGACTGTCGGACTACCGCCCTTGTGTACCAGACCTGATTGGCTGAGGACCCGAGTGTGAGGTTTACCCCTGGAAAACAGAACGGACAACGAGAACGGCTTGTGAACGGTGAGGTGATTGGTGAATTCCCCCCTTTTCCCCAGTATACCAAAATCCCTAATAAACTCCCCATTTGCATTCTATTTGTGCTACTGGTGCATGTTTTGTTATTGCACTTGGTGACGTGGAAACCCCACACCCTTGAGCCTGCTACACACATTTCTGACAAAATTAGAAACTTATAATATCTGAAAATGTAGCTAGCTAGATTCCCTCTCTGTCATTGATGCCATGGCTGCCCTTAGTTTGAAGATGTAATCCGGCGACAGGTGTTTTATACAACAGCCTTCTGTGTTCTCTTTTCAAAGCCCTCTGCATATTTGCAATCAAACACCAGAATTGAGAGAAACGTTGAGGACAGTGGTGTCTCTCTGTAACAGGTGAAGGATATTTTAAACAAACAAAGTTTGAGAAGCAGTTGTTAGAACAATAAGAAAATAGCTTCAAGTGTTTCGTCCAAATACTGGTGGAGTCAACTAATAAAAGAATAGACAACCTGACCAGAGATGTCCAGGACCTGAAGAACAGCTTTCAGTTCTCCCAGGGTCAGCTCGATGAGTTGAAGCAGGAGAACGGCAAGACGACAGAAATCTGTAAGTCATTGAGAGAGGACATCAGTTATGATAACATGATAACAATGACAGAGAAATCAGATTATCTCGAGGGTCAATCAAGGCGGAACCACATGGCTATGAACGGAATTGCAGAATCTCCACATGAGACCCGGACGGGGTATGAGGACAAAGTGAGGGAAATGATCTCGAAGAAACTGAAGATGGACCACAGGAAGATTGAGGTGGGGCACGTCCACAGAACTGGAAAACCCACCACCGGACCAGGTGACAGGCCCAGGCCGATTAGTGGTCAAGTTCCTGAGGTTCAAGGACAAGGTAGCTGTTCTGCAAAGAGCCAAGAACTTGAGAGGAACGTATATCTTCCTCAACGAGGACTATCCGGAAGCTGTGTGCCAGAAGAGGAAAGAACTTGCAGCCATGAAAGCGTGTGGGGACATTGTTTACATCTGCTACATCTGATATGACAGGCTCATTGTCCACCCTCCCTCCTAAAAGACTGGAAGGGATGAGGGAGCCAAGCCTATGGGTTTGTAGTTTCAACCCCGCAGCACACACACCAACTGATTAATGGTCTGGTGAATGTAGATTTTTTTTCTTGCTTTGTTTACACTTTTCCACATTATGTCTATCTCGGATAAGCTACCCAGGAAAAGGCTGAAAATAGTCCATATTAGTATATGTAGCCTTAGAAATAAGGTTCATGAAATCATTAATTGCTAACATCAGATACCATTCATACAGTATATTAGCTATTTCTGAGATTCACTTAGATAATTAATTTGATGATACAGCAGTAGCAATACAAGGATATAACATCTATAGAAGAGACAGGAATGCTTATGAGGAGGTGTTGCTGTATATATTCAGAGCAATATCCCTGTAATGCTTAGAGAAGATCTTATGTCAAGTGTTATTGAAGTGTTGTGGCTGCAGGTTCACTTGGCATATCTAAAGCCTTTTATTTTGGGGTGTTGCTATAGGCCACCAAGTGCTAATAGTCAGTATCTAAATAATATGTGTGAAATGCTTGATAGTGTATGTGACGTAAACAGAGAGGTCTACTTTTTTGGGAACCTGAATATTAACTGGTTTTCATCAAGCTGTCCGCTCAAGAGGAAGCTTCTCACTGTAACCAGTGCCTGTAATCTGGTTCAGGTTATTAATCACCCTACCAGGGTGTTTACAAACACTACAGAAACAAGATTATCCACATGTATTGACCACATTTTTACTAATACTGTAGAACTTTGTTCTAAAGCTGTATCCGTTCCCATTGGATGCAGTGATCACAATATAGTGGCTATATCCAGGAAGCCAAAGTTCCGAAAGCTGGGCCTAAAATAGTGTATAAGAGTTCATACAAAATATTTTGCTGTGACTCTTATGTGGATAATGTTCAAAATATTTGTTGGTCTGATGTGATTAATTAAGGAGCGTCCAGATGCTGCACTTGATGAATTTATGAAATTGTTCTTCAATGATAAACATGCACCTGTTAAGAAACTGACTGTCAGAACTGCTAAGGCTCAATGGATTCATGAGGAATTTGAAAAACTGTATGGTTGAAAGAGAGGGGGCAAAAGGAGCGGATGATAAGTCTGGCTGCACATCTGACTGGCTGACTTACTGCAAATTGAGAAATGATGTGAATAAAGCCAACCAAAAGAAGAAGAAACTGTATTATGAAGCCAAGATCAATGATATAAAGAAAGATGGGAAAAAAAACTTTGGAGTACTTTAAATTAAATTATGGGCAGAAAGACATATTCAATTCCATCTTTCATCAAATCAGATGGCTTATTCATCACAGAACCATTTGATGTTGCCAATTATTTTAATGATTACTTCATTGGCAAAGTGGGCAAACTTAGGCAGGAAATGCCAACAACGAACAGAGAGCCATTGTACTCGTGCATAAAAAAAACTAATAATGAAAGAAAAGCATTGCAAGTTAGAATTTTGTAAAGTTAGTGTTGGAGAGGTGGAAGAATTGTTGTTATTGATCAATAATGACAACCCTCCTGGCATTGACAACTTAGATAGAAAGCTACTGAGGATGGTAGCTGACTCTATAGTAGCTCCTATCTGTCATATCTTCAATCTGATCCAAGAGGAAAGTCTTTGTCCTCAGGCCTGGAGGGAAGCCAAGAGTGGTAAAGCGGCCTTTACTGGTTTTAACAGCAGACCTATCAGCTTGCTGCCAGCTCTTAGCAAACTGTTGGGAAAAAATGGTGTTTGACCAAATACAATGCTATTTCTCTGTAAACAAATTAACAACAGACTTATAGAGAAGGGCACTCAACATGTACTGCACTGACACAAATGTTTGATGATTGGTTGATAATAATAAGATTGTGGGAGCTGTACTGTATTGTGGGAGCTGCCTTTGACATTATTGATCATAACCTGTTGAGAAAATGTATGTGTTATGGCTTTTCAACCTCTAACATATTGTGGATTCAGAGCTATCTACTGTATCTAATTGAACTGAGAGGGTTTTCTTTAATGGAAGCTTCTCTATTGTCAAACATGTAAAGTGCGTTGTACCTCAGGGCAGCTCTCTAGGGCTTCTATTATTTTCTATTTTTACCAATGACCTGCCACTGGAATTAAACAAAGCATGATCATGTGTGTCTATGTATGCCGATGATTCAACTATATACGCATCAGCAACCACAGCTAATGAAGTCACTGAAAACCTTGTTGCATTCAGTTTTGGAATGGGTGGCCAGAAATAAACTGGTCCTGAACATCTATTAACCTGAGAGCATTGTATTTGGTGCAAATCATTCCCTAAGTTCTACACTTCATTTGAATCTGCCAATGAATGCTGTGGCTGTTGAACAAGTTGAGGAGACTCAGTGACTTGGCGTTACCTTAGATTGTAAACTGTCATGGTCAAAACATATAGATTTAATGGTTGTGATGGGGAGAGTTCTGTCTGTAATAAAGAGATGCTCTGCTTTTATGACACCGCACTCCAAAAAAAGCAGGCTCTAGTTTTGTCTTATCTTGATTATTGTCCAGTCGTGTGGTCCAGTGCTGCAAGGAAAGAACTAGTTAAGCTGTAGCTGGCCCAGAACAGAGCGGCACGTCTTGCTCTTCATTGTTCCCAGAGGGCTGATACAAATACTATGCATGCCAGTCTCTCTTGGCTAAGAGTTGTGGAGAGACTGACTGCATCACTTCTTCTTTTTATAAGAAACATTAATGTGTCAAAAATTTCTAATTGTTTGCATAGTCAACTTACACACACCACTGACACACATTTACCCCACCAGACATGCCACCAGGGGTCTTTTCACAGTCCCCAAATTCAGAAGAAAATCAAGAAAACGTACCGTATAATATAGAGACGTTATTGCATGGACCTCCCATCTCATATTGCTCAAATGGACAGCAAACCTGGTTTCAAAAAACAGATAAAGCAACACCTCACAGCACAACGCCTCTCCCCTATTTGACCTAGATAGCTTTTGTGTATGTATTGATATGTAGGCTATGTGGGCCATTTTTTAAAAACCTTTATTTAACTAGACAAGTCAGTTAAGAACAAATTCTTATTTACAATGACGGCCTACACCGGGCAAACCCGAACGAAGCTGGGACAATTGTGCACCGCCTTATGGGACTCACAATCACGGCCGGTTGTGACACAGCCTGGATTTTTAAATTGATGTAGTTCTGTCCTTGAGCTGTTCTTGTCTATTAATGTTCTGTATTATGTCATGTTTCATGTTTTGTGTGGACCCCAGGATGAGTAGCTGCTGCTTTCGCAACAGCTAATGGGGATCCTAACAAAATACCTATACTAAATGCCGAACATAGCATCCCTCTCTGTTTGAATAGGCTCAACTAGCTAGCTGCATTCGCTATCTAAATGAAAGTGAAAGAAAATACAATGAAATATATCTCTTTCTTTCCCTCTCTCTCTCTCTCTTGCTTCTCCTTCATTTTTGAAGAAACACATTTGTCTTTCTCTCTCTTTGAGTTAACTATTCACCACATGTTATGCACTGCAGTGCTAGCTAGCTGTAGCTTATGCTTTCAGCACTAGACTCATTCTCTGATCCTTTGAGTGGGTGGACAACATGCCAGTTCATGCTGCAAGAGTTCTGATAGGTTGGAGGACGTCCTCTGGAAGTTGTCATAATTACTGTGTAAGTCTATGGAAGGGGGTGAGAACCACAAGCTCCTAGGTTTTGCATTGAAGTCAATGTACCCAGAGGAGGGCGGAAACTAGCTGTCCCCTGGCTACACCCTGGTTCTACTCTACAATGCTGTTGAGGCCTCTGTAGAACTTAATTGCGAAACACTGTGTTTCAATCAATTATTTGGTGACGCGACTATATTTACGGTCATTTTATTTTAAAAGCATCACTTTTTAATGTTTCACTATAAAAATGTGTTTTTTAAATCACTGAGGAGGTTGTCCTCCCCTTCCTCTTCCAGGGAGCCTCCACTGGTGTGCGTGTGGGTGTAGCATGTAGGAATGTGTCGATCAGTCCGTTTATAAGTCATTTTCATAACACACAGAGAGAACAGAAAGTAGGTTCCACAAAGGCAGCTACAATAACAGTAGCCTTTGGCTCTAAAACGACCATGCTTTCCTTTCCTCTCCTTAGTTTCTCTGTCTTTGACTTCATCATCCAATGGATTTGCCTCAGGGTTGCCATGTGTTGGAACCCGGTTTGCCATGTTGGCAGATGATATCTGTCCTCCTGCTATTACTCTGTCATGGCCAAAACACAGGGGCTGGCAAACTACTGTTTGTCTGTTCTATTGCTGTGCATAATAAGAGGAGTAGATTTAAAAAAAAGATATAATAAAACTTGCAGAGAGAAGAAAAAGAGAGGAGATGGAGAAGAGAGCGAGAGAGAGGGGAGAGAATACTTTGTGTTTTATATATTTTGTGGATACTGCCTCCACTTTTCTTCTCCTAATGTTTTTACCTGACTGTTTTATTCTTGCTTTGATTGAGCTACTCACATCTGCAGGAGAAAATCAGGTCAAAACATCAATTCTGACTAATTTAACCATTGTCTTAAAACCTCTTAAGGATCCGGCCCTTTTTTTTCTATTTTCGCCTAAAATGACATACCCAAATCTTTCTGCCTGTAACTCAGGCCCTGAAGTAAGGATATGCATATTCTTGGTACCATTTGAAAGGCAACACTTTGAAGTTTGTGGAAATGCAAAAGGATTGTAGGAGAATATAACACAATAGATCTGGTAAAAGATTATACAAAGAAAAAAACAACCGTTATTTTGTATTTTTTTGTACCGTCATCTTTGAAATGCAAGAGAAAGGCCATAATGTATTATTCCAGCCCAGCTGCAATTTAGATTTTGGCCACTAGATGGCAGTGGTGTATGTGCAATGTTTTAGACTGATCCAATGAACCATTGCATTTCTGTTCAAAACGTTGCATCAAGACTGCCCAAATGTGCCTACTTCCTATTCCTTTCCCTGCCATCCTTTTTCTTTCTCCTCCCCTATCTTTTCTGTATCCCTTCACCCCCCCTCTCTCTCAATTAAATTACAAATTTCAAATCTCTCTCTCTCCCAGCTATCTTATAGATGTGGGAACGATTCAACCTTTAACCCCACTAGATACAGAACATTAAAAGCACCACCTTTTGCAGACTGTATTCGGTATATTCCACTAATGAAGCTCAGAAAGTCGTCACACTTCATGGCCTGCCAGGTTCTCCTCATTCATTACCCATGTTGCATTTCATTGCCATTTCCATCCACACTGTTTGGCCATTCAGGCCCCAAGTGTCCCTCCAAAAAATATATATGTGAAGGTGTCAATGTGTGTGTCTGTGTGTGTGTCCAGCGTCTGAAGACTATGTGTGTTAGAGAACCTTTGAAGTATCCCAGAACCTCTCCAGTCCTTAATTTAGTCTTGCGAAAGTCTCTCTCTCTCTCGGTCATTTGCAAAATCCCCAGAAGAAGCCATCATTTATCAGACGTTTTTTAAAACCAATGTCACATATTTTGACTGTAATGCGCAACGTGGTTCATAAACTCTGCTGGAGAGCTTGACAGCACCCGGAAGTCAACTCTCTGGAATGTTAATCTCCCATTGGGAGAATGAAGGGGGGGACATTGACAGAAAGAGATGACTATTACATTTTAGCGACTTACAATAGAGAGTGAGTCCGTTTTCATACTTTCAACCATGGTGCCGTGTGCCAAGCTGTACGAAATGAGCCCCAACTGAGCCACGCGGTTATATTAGGAGAGTTGCCCCAATGCTAACCACATACACACACGTTAAGAAAGGCTAAAGACAAGGGTTTACATAAAATATGTTCCTGTCTCCTCTACAAGTGCCATCTGCCTATTCAATCAACGAGAGGGCATGCAGTCACTCTTATTTCATGTGTCATTACACCTGTACAGTAGAAGTCTATGTTCATCAGCGAGTGACTGAGATTCCAGAGTCGGGATATGGACATTTGAACAAGGACATTTTTTTTAACGTGTCACGGCTAGCGTTAGGAGAATGTCATACACCTGCCGTTCGTCCTTAATTTGAATCATTTTTGCCATCGTCATTTACTGACTCTTGCAGATTCATTCAAAGATTTCATTCAATTTTTCCATAAGCTCGTCACGAGTTTCAGTTCCGTCTGGTCCAGCCTTTTGTTCGCCTGGAACACACAGGAGCCGACCCCGTTCGTCAATTTAGCTGAGAAGCCATTCACACCTCCCTCTCTGTATATTCAGTCCAGCTGTCTTCTTCCCCTTCTTTGCATGATAGACAGTAGCAACCCTCTCCTATTGGATCAGATGGGTGTTGTACCGTGTGGAGGCCAGGTGATTCGCTGTAGCCCTTAAACGACCGGCTCATCTAAAAAAAAAAGCTGCCTGTTTTACACACATATGGTTTCCTCAACATTTATGTCCGAGCTCAGGGCGTCGCTGGAAACTTCTCTGGCTGTCGAAACTGAGATTGACAGGATAGACTCAACAGTAGTGTGTCTGTGAGTTAGTGTCTGTCCAGGACAGGAGATCAGCGAGGGCATCCATTAGTCTCTGCCACGTAGTCTGATGGTATGAGTAGGCCCTGGAGTTTTTCCTGACCGCATACCCTGTGAGTGACCACGGAAAACTCCTGGCGGAGGAGTGTGACGACGATAATAAATGGACAGTTTCATGCCTCTTCTCCGACCACATTTCACCAATCAGGTAACCCCCACCCCCCCTTCTTCAATCTCTCACACACTGAACATCCAGAGGTATTCTCTGACCTCCAAGAAACAGTGATGAATAACAGGGTCAGTTGTTGAGAGAGAGAGAGGTACAGACACAGAGAGAGAGAGAGGTACAGACAGACAGACAGAGAGAGAGAGAGAGAGAGAGAGAGAGGTACAGACAGACAGAGAGAGAGAGGTACAGACAGAGAGAGAGAGAGAGGTACAGACAGAGAGAGCGAGGTACAGCCAGAGAGAGAGAGAGAGGTACAGACAGAGAGAGAGAGAGAGAGAGAGAGAGAGAGAGAGAGAGAGAGAGGTACAGACAGAGAGAGAGAGAGAGAGAGAGAGAGAGAGAGAGAGGTACAAGGAGATAGCAGAGACCAGGGCCTCAGGTCTGATAATGAGGAGATAGCAGAGACCAGAGCCTCAGGTCTGATACTGAGGAGATTGCAGACACCAGGGCCTCAGGTCTGATACTGAGGAGATTGCAGAGACCAGAGCCTCAGGTCTGATACTGAGGAGATAGCAGAGACCAGGGCCTCAGGTCTGATACTGAGGAGATAGCAGAGACCAGGGCCTCAGGTCTGATACTGAGGAGATAGCAGAGACCAGGGCCTCAGGTCTGATACTGAGGAGATAGCAGAGACCAGGGCCTCAGGTCTGATACTGAGGAGATAGCAGAGACCAGGGCCTCAGGTCTGTGAGCTTATACGTGCCTGCAAGAAACTGATGATATGGCTGAGGCCCTGGCTGACACACACTCTGCAGGGTCAACTGAGTCCAATGGACACTGGTCCACATGGAAGCTGGTGCTGTGGATCCCCATGGTGCAGAAGTCATGGAATGTTCTCCAGGAATGTACAATGTTGTCTCAGAGGTCTTCCATTCTGTGTGTGTGTGTGTGTGTGTGTGTGTGTGTGTGTGTGTGTGTGTGTGTGTGTGTGTGTGTGTGTGTGTGTGTGTGTGTGTGTGTGTGTGTGTGTGTGTGTGTGTGTGTGTGTGGGGGGGGGGGGCAATCAACCTGTCATGAAAATGTACTAAGGCCCCTCATGTAAGTCGCTCTGGATAAGAGCGTCTGCTAAATGACTTAAATGTAAATGATATGTCACCGTGCGGGATTAATGGGTCAAAAATCAACATTCATCCAATTACGTCAAATCCCAAAGTGAGACTATGATATCAAGTTGCATATTGGGCCTAAGTAATATGGGGAAATAACCCATTCCTGCCTCTTGACTGCACTCCTCTCCCTCTCTGAATATATCTGAATCCAGGCTCCTAGCAGGCGCTCAGCCAGTTCGCTAAGGCCTCTGAGAGACGTACTGTACCTGTGTCCGAGCACTGGCCAACTGTATCTATTTACCAATGCAGCTACAATCTCCACAGTCAGTCTGACTCTAACCACAGCCTTCATCACTTCTCCTCAGGTCCCAAAACCTCCTTTAGGGTTGCGTCCCAAATGGCACCCTATTTCCTATATGGTGCTGTGGCTCCCCACGGTGTAGGACCCTATAATAGGGGATAGGGTGTCATTTCGGACGCACACTTACGCTCCTTTTCCTAGTTGCTGGGCAGAAAACTCAGCCCGACAAAATATTCCAGCTCAGCCATAATGTGGAAAAGCATAGTTTTAATTTGAGCCTGTTGGACTAGAGAAGAGAGAGGCTGATTTGGGTTTCACGTGTGTGTGTGTGTGTGTGTGTGTGTGTGTGTGTGTGTGTGCGTGCGTGCGTGCGTGCGTGCGTGCGTGTGTGCGTGTGTGTGTGAGAGAGAGAGATCTGGCCGGGTGCAGTACATTGTGCAGAGCTGAGTGTTACACTGTGTTGACTTACTCTTGGCTAGGACGGAGATGTGTGTGTGCGTGTGTGTGTGTGTGATTGCTGAGACTGGCAAATGTTGATGGCTTTCCTTGGGTGAGGACAGTGGCGGTTGGAAAGGAGTAGCATGAAGTTGCCCCTAGTCACAGTGTGTACATACCCTGGTTTCCTGGCTGTAGTCTGCTGTGGCCGTATTGACAGCTCCTAGTGGTGTAAAGACCGTATTCTACATGAGAGGGATGCCATCTATCTTACTCATAGTACCCTCAGACAGATGGGTCAGAGTCTGAGTACCAGCCCTCATGCATGACACTGTTGCTCTGCCTGTCTCTGTTCTCTGCCTGTCGGTCTCTGTTCTCTGCCTGTCGGTCTCTGTTCTCTGCCTGTCTCTGTTCTCTGCCTGTCGGTCTCTGTTCTCTGCCTGTCGGTCTCTGTTCTCTGCCTGTCGGTCTCTGTTCTCTGCCTGTCGGTCTCTGTTCTCTGCCTGTCGGTCTCTGCCCTCTGCCCTCTGTCCTATGCCCTCTGCCCTCCGTTATCCTGTCTCCTGTCTCCTGTCTCCTGTCTCCTGTCGCCTGTCTCCTGTCTCCTGTCTCCTGTCTCCTGTCTCTGTCTCTGTTCTCTGCCTGTCTATCTCTGTTCTCTGTTCTCTACCTGTCTATCTTTGTTCTCTGTTCTCTGCCTGTCTATCTCTGTTCTCTGTTCTCTGTTCTCTGTTCTCTGCCTGTCTATCTCTGTTCTCTGCCTGTCTATCTCTGTTCTCTGTTCCCCGTTATCTGTTCTCTGTTCTCTGTCTCTGTTCTCTGTTCTCTGTCCTCTGTCTGTCGTTCTCTGTCTCTGTTCTCTGTCCTCTGTCTGTCGTTCTCTGTCTGTCTATCTCTGTTCTCTGTTCACTGTGTCTGTGTCTATCTCTGTTCTCTGTTCACTGTGTCTGTGTCTATCTCTGTTCTCTGTTCACTGTGTCTGTGTCTGTCTCTGTTCTCTGTTCACTGTGTCTGTGTCTGTCTCTGTTCTCTGCCTGTCCGTTTCTGTTCTCTGTCCTCTGTTCTCTGCCTGTCTATCTCTATTCACTGTTCTCTGCCTGTCTATCTCTGTTCATTGTTCTCTGCCTGTCTATCTCTGTTCATTGTTCTCTGCCTGTCTATCTCTGTTCATTGTTCTCTGCCTGTCTATCTCTGTTCATTGTTCTCTGCCTATCTATCTCTGTTCTCTGCCTGTCTATCTCTGTTCTCTGCCTGTCTATCTCTGTTCTCTGTTCTCTGTTCTCTGTTCTCTGTTCTCTGTTATCTGTTATCTGTTCTCTGTTCTCTGTGTCTGTCTCTGTTCTCTGTTCTCTGCATGTCTATCTCTGCTCTCTGTTCTCTGTTCTCTGTTCTCTCTCTCTCACTCTCTCTCTTAGTGTCTGTCTGTCTTTCTGTCGCTCTGTCTCTCTCTCTCTGTTTCTCTCTTCTTCTCTCTCTTAGTGTCTGTCTGTCTCTGACTGTCTTTTTGTTCCCCTTAATTTCAATATTTACAGAACTGCTCTTTGTGTTTGTCTATGTGTACAGTAAATGTTATGTGTGTCCCACTTGGCACATGGGTATCTCCATACTGTTGTGGTTTAGTAGCGAACCCTCCTGTCAATACAGATGTAGTGTCTGCTCGCGTCACAAATGGTACACTATTCCATACTGAGTGCACTAATTTTGACCAGAGCCCTATGGGGAATAGGGAGCACTATATAGGGGATGGGGTGTCATTTGGTTCTCAGCCTCTCTCTGGGTCCTGTGGAAACAGTCTCTGTCTTTGTGTGTTGTTGCCTGGAGATGGAAAACCAGGCCCTGAACCAACCAGACTCTACATTACTGGACCACAGGCTCCAATCTCCCAGCCCATTGGTTGGTAGCAGCAACTAATCGTGGTTCTGTGGTCAATGAACGCTGTGGTTCAATACTTATAATTTTCCATCTTTGGCATGATTGTGCCTGTGAATGACAGGCTTTTAGTGTGTGTGTGTGTGTGTGTGTGTGTGTGTGTGTGTGTGTGTGTGTGTGTGTGTGTGTGTGTGTGTGTGTGTGTGTGTGTGTGTGTGTGTGTGTGTGTGTGTGTGTGCATACATGCATGTGTGTTCTAGAGACTGTGCTTGTATTCATCATGTGTTTTTGCACATTCGTGTTCGTTGCGCTTCTCCTATCTTGTGCTTTTGGCCTCTAGTTTTCAGATTTTTTCTCTGTTTCTTGTTCTCCACACTTTAGTGCGTCAGCGCTCGCTGCCTAATTGTCTCATATTAGTTAGAGAGACTTCGCCAAACACATCACACCTCCTGTCCTGCTCAACTGAACATACCCTCGGGCCATGGGGAAATCACTGCATACCACAGTTTCAAAACTGGCCCAAAAGGAATCATTCAATTGGCACTTTAATCCCGACGAAGCAATTACGAACCCTCAAGCCTGTTTCTCGAAACACACACTGACACACACACACACAATTAGGCTTTTGAATGAGCTAAGGATATGAAAATGGAAAGCAATCTACCTACGGCGAACCTATGAAACGCAAACGGCAGCCAAGCCTGAAGAAAACCCCCAGGCGGTTTAAATGCATGTAATTTCCGACGGCAGCATTACATATCCTTCATCTTCTTTCTTGCTTGTTTTGCTCGAATAGCTATTGTCCCCCCTGCGACCTGGATTTCGTTTTAATGATCGCAGCAAAAAGTGTCAAACGGGTTCTTGATGTAGTCCATAAAATCAACTCTTCGAGGTGGGGAGTCTGTGGTGTATCCAATGCAATACAATAAACGCTATGAGCAACGTTTATTGCATTGAATTGAATTGCGTTTCTCTTCTCCGTAACGTTTAATTGATCCATGTTTAGGTCCAAAAGGATCCTCAACAGCTTCTACCCCCAAGCCATACGACTGCTGAACAATTAATCAAATGGCCACCGGACTATTTACTATTTACATTGACCCCCCCCCCCCTTTTTGTTTGTACGCTGCTGCTACTCGCTGTTTATTACCTATGCATAGTCACTTCACTCCTGCCTGCATGTACAAATTACTTTGACTAACCTGTAGCCCCGCACACTGACTCGGTACCGGTGCCCCATGTATATAGCCTCGTTATTGTTATTTTATTGTGTCACTTTTCTCTTTAGTTATTTAGTAATAATATTTAGTCATATTTTCTTAACTCTATTTCTTGAACTGCATTGTTGGTTAAGGGCTTGTAAGTAAGCATTTCACGGTAACGTATACGCCTGTTCTATTCGGCGCATGTGACAAATACAATTTGATTTGATTTGATCTTTAACTGATTGCTCAAAGAGTGACTGGATCGAAGTCCCCCCCCCCCCGTCCCCCCGTCCGTCCGTCCTTGAATCTGAGCCGTATACAGCTGTTACCGGGGATCCCATGCACCTGAAGACTGAGGAAATCAACATTGTAAAAGACAAGCCAGTGGTTGTAACAAGCTGAACAACAGTGTGGTTTTGGGATAAAATAGCTTACAGTTATTTGTAAAACCTCTGGTGATGTGAGGTTGAGAGTCAGGCTTGGATTAGATTATACGAGCTTGTTTTTGTCCACACTGTTTTTATTGTGGTTGAGTTTTATGCTGCTCAGGTCTGAGGGAGTGAGGCTTCAGTCACTAACAGCAATTAGTTCTGCTGTTTTGATTTTAGCCTCAATAAACTTGCGCCAGGCAAAGCCCAAGTAAAAAAATATGTGTGTGTCAGTGTGTGTGTGTGTGTGCTTGTGTGTGTATGTGTGTGTGTGTGTGTGTGTGTGTGTGTGTGTGTGTGTGTGTGTGTGTGTGTGTGTGTGTGTGTGTGTGTGTACGTACGCACTCTTGCGCGTTATAATCAGAGCAGGTTCCAAATGTGGTGTTTTGGCCTGAGATGAATCCCAGGAGAAATGATACCATCACCACAAAATTCACAATCTTTGGAAGGAAAACAAAAGCACACAATTATAATACGTTTGGATTCATGGTATCAAAACATGAAGAGTGGTTGTTACCGAGCAACCATGTATTGTTTTGTACTTATTTTTCTTCAGAAAGTTGCTGCAGCGGAGTAAGAGAACAAGGATCTGTATAACACTATAGAATTGTCGTCCAACATTAAAAAAAATAATAAATGTACGCCTTTTCATAGGTATCAAGTGTATATTGTAGGAGCTATAACAATCAAGTAGTTACATATAGCTGTATTTCATACTCAATATCATTGTTCATAAATCAATGTAACGCAAAAACCCCTTATCTAACAATACCAGTCATGATGGCCAATTAAAACAGAATCATCCATAACTTGATACTCCATCGTCGTTCTGTCCGTATTAAAAAACATAAAAGTTTCCAGAGACACTGATCTATCTGAAGATCTCAACAGACAAACATGTGCCAAGAGAAACCAATCAGTGAGGCTCGCTCAGCCACTGAGAGAGAGAGAGAGAGAGAGAGAGAGAGAGAGAGAACGAGGAAGAGAGAGAGGGAGGGAGAGAGAGAGAGAAAGAGAGAGAGAGCGAGGAAGAGAGAGAGGGAGGGAGAGAGAGGGGGGAGAGAGTGAAGGAGAGAGAGGGGGGAGAGATGGGGTGTGGAGAGATAGTTAACTAACAGGGACTGGAATACTAAACTGCTATTCTAGAACCCATAGAATATTTTCCCAGAAAAGTGAATGAGCAGAAGAACATGTATCTTGTCCCTAGGAACATCAACAGCTATGTATTGTCTCTTTATCATACTTGAGCCAAAAGCTACCCTCAGGGGTGCGTGCTTAGTCCCCTCCTGTACTCCCTGTTCACCCACAACTGAGTAGCCAAGCACAACTCCATCACCATCATTAAGCTTGCTGACGACAACAGTGGTAGTCCTGATCACCGACTACGATGAAACAGCCTATAGGGAGGAAGTCAGAGAACTGGCAGTGTGGTGCCAGGACAACAACCTCTCCCTCAACGTGAGCAAGATAAAGGAGATGATCGTGGACTACAGGAAAAGGAGGGCCGAACACGCCCCCATTCACATCGACGGGGCTATAGTGGAGCGGGTCAAGAGTTTCAAGTTCCTTGGTGTCCACATCACCAACAACCTATCGTGGTCCAAACACACCAAGACAGTCGTGAAGAGGGCACGGTAACGCTTTTTCTGAAAAGATTTGGCATGGCTCCCCAGATCCTCAAAATGTATACAGCTGCACCATCGAGAGCATCCTAACCGGTTGCATAACCGCCTGGTATGGCAACTGCTCAGCATCTGACCGTAAGGCGCTTCAGAGGGTTGTGCGTACAGCCCAGGACATCACTGGGGCCAAGCTTCCTGCCATCCAGGACCTATATACCAGGCGGTGTCAGAGGAAAGCCCCAAAAATTGTCAAAGACTCCAGTTGCCTAAGTCATAGACTGTTCTCTCTGCTTCCGCACGGCAAGCGGTACCGGAGCGGTAAGTCTAGGTCCAAAAGGCAGCTTAACAGCTTCTACCGCCAAGCCATAAGACTGCTGAACAATTAATCAAATAGCCACCTGGACTATTTACTTTGACACCCCCCCACCCTTCTTTGTTTTTACGCTGCTGCTAGTCGTTGTTTATTATCTATGCATATTCACTTTACCCCTACCTACATGTACAAATTACCTCGACTAACCTGTACATTGACTCGGTACCGGTACCCCCTGTATATAGCCTCGTTATTGTTATTTTATTGTGTTACTTTTTATTTTACTTTTGACTTTATTTTACTTAGTAAATATTTCCGTAACTCTATTTCTTGAACTGCATCGTTGGTGAAGGGCTTGTAAGTAAGTATTTCACGGTAAGGTATACACCTGCACCTGTTGTTTTCAGCAAATGTGACAAATACATTTGATATGTCTCCAGGCGCGTTTGCCCCCTTAATGTACTTAATACAACAGCCAGAGGGAGAGAGAGAGAGAGAGAGAGAAAGATGGCACTTAAGCTCAGTCGTGATCTATCCAGTCCATTACAGAGGTCTTATCTGTCTGCGGGCCCTCTCTGTTGCCTTTGGGAAGTGGGGCTTTGGATCGCTGGGGTTTTGGCTGGAGGCGAATGCCAGCGCGGACGGCCCTGACCAGGTCAATCCACCTCATCTGGAGTTGATTGAGACCACACTACAGGGGAAGACAGCGTCCCAGACTAACAACCCAGATGGCATCCCTAGCCGTGCCCTCAGAGCATGTGCAGACCAGCTAGCTGATGTGTTTTCGGACTTTTTACATTTCTCTCTAGCTCAGGCCGTTATCCCCTCCTGCTTCAAGTTGTCCATTATCATCGCCGTGCCCAAGGAAGGGAAAGTAACTGAACTCAATGATGTCCGACCCGTAGCACTCACCTCCGTCATCATGAAGTGCTTTGAGAGGCTAATCAAAGACCATACCACCTCCTAACCTCCCCGACACACTCAACCCTCTCCAATTCTCCTACCGCTCTGACAGATCCACGTTTATCAACTACAGCTCAGCCTTCAATACCATAGTGCCCTCTAAGCTCACCACAATGCTCACGGCCCTGGGACTGAACTCCTCCCTGTGCAACTGGGTCCTAGACTTCCTGACGGGCTGATCCCAAGTGAATCCTCATCACGGGGGCCCCACAAGGGTGGGTCTTCAGTCTCCTCTTGTACTCCCTGTATACCTACGACTGCGTGGCCTCACACAGTTCCAACTCCAACATCAAGTTCGCTGATGACACGACAGTAGTAGGCCTGATTACCAACAACGATGAGACAGCCTACAGGGAGGAGGTAGGCACTCTGGCGGCGTGGTGCCAGGTAAACAACCTCTTCCTCAACGTCAGCAAAACAAAGGAGCTGATTGTGGACTTCAGAACATCAGACTGCTGAATAGCCACCATTAGTCAGCTACCTGCTCCTCCTGCCCCCCCCCCCCCCCCCCGACTTCCACTTACACAGGATGTCACATTTGATTGGAACACGCTGACTTCTAAATGTCTCATTTTATGCACCTGATTGGGGCTTTGACATGTTAAATGTCTCATTTCTGTACAACGCTTTGCACCAGTGTACTATAGCAGCGAATGAATCGAATGGGTTTCATTTTCGACCGTGGGATAACAGCTTTGTAGCTCTGCATTACAGTTTGGAATTAGATTTGCACACACACACACACACACACACACACAAACACACACACACTACACACGCGCACGCATGCGCAGACACACACAAACAGAAACACCACAATGTAGTGTGTTAGTCCTACTTCGCAACACTGTCTCTGGTAATTGCGTGAGTGTGTGTCCCCTCTCCACTCAACTCTCCACCTCTCACTGTTGCTGTCCTGGACAGTTAAACACTTTGTGCGTGTGTATAGTGGTGACGGACAGATCTCCACAAGCAGCGCTCCACAGGGATTTGCTCATACAATTAGAATGGGGTTTGCTTTTCACTACGTGCCACTGTAGAGTGTCAGACTGACAAGGGTTGAGTCCCAAATGGCAACCTATTCCTTATATAGTGCACTACACTACTTTTGACTAGAGACCTATGACACCTTATTTCCTATAGGTTTACAGTGCACCACTGGTCAAAAGTAGTGCACTATAGAGGGAATAGGGTCCCTTTATATGCAGACAATGTCTTTGAGTTGATGGCCGCTTTCTACCTTGTGTCTGTAACTGTCATTGGAATGGAGTTACACGGAACAGGGTTCCTCTCCTCAAGGAGGGAGTTAGGCGAGGCTCTAATTCCTGTGTTTGAGAAGGTAGACGTTGTAATTGAGTTTGGAACGTTTTTTTAAATGAGGGCACCACAAATATGGAGGTAATTAGCAGGATACAGGGGACCAAAAAATGATGTTGTGGCCCAAGCCCAAGGAGACTATCCTTTGTGGGTGTGTGTAGGTAGGGCATCAGAAGGGATGAAGGGAAATGAATAAGTCAACGAAGAAAACACTTGTGCTTCCCTATCTACATAGATATAATGAAAAAACTGTAGTTTGAAGGTGAAATAGTTTTAATAGACCACCCGAAGATGACCCTTCCCCTGTCTAGTAGGTGTTGAGACAGAGAGAGGAAGCTGTCATGTCTCCCATAGAAAAACATGTTAGGGGGATTAATAAAGATTGAATGCTATTTTACAGAGTAGACTTTGTAAACACCGAAGCTCAACTGAAAGACGTAAACACTTATGAGATATTTCTCAATGGTGGCAAAGTTGAGTCTACTAGCATCCGTTTAAGGGGGTGTCGTGTTTTGATTGGCTCTGGGTTGTTGTTGTTATTCTGGCCACCCTAGCCAAGAACAGATACCATGTCAAAACAAACACTCTCGACTTCCAACTAAGGGGCGGGGAGAGCAGCTTTCCAAACGGATGCAGTTGGTTTGTGTTTTTTATCCACTCTGGAATGCCTCAAAATAAAGATTTTCCTTTGGAGAAAGAGGCATGAACAAATGATAGGAAGACTTTGTTTCTGTTTCTCTCTCGGTAATCCGTCCTCCATTTTACCTCAGTGACCCCAAGAGAATGTTCCTTCAGGTGTGCTGAGCAAAACTCCCAGCCTGCACCAGGCAGACATCCTTACTTCCTTGGGTGCATCTCAACACTAGTCTAAAGTAGCTTGTAAGCATGTGGCCACAGCCACAGGAGCAGCCAAATAACAAGAGATGGGATTAACCACAGATCGTATAGAGCCAGGTGTGCCGGAGCCTTTGACCAAAGACACTGGGCGGTCAAGGGATGGAGAGCGAGGGGGGGGATCTTAGTTAATATTCTGGACTACTGCCAGGCATATAGATCCTTTTGATTTGATGAATGGCTTGAGGTCATTGGCACCATGATGGCCTCATAAGGTGTTAGAACCTCCCGGCAATATCTTTTGTTCATCTGGCATTAGTCCCTTGTAATGTCTCAACCAATGTGCCTCACTCAAGTCAATGCAGCATCTGTTCACATTAGATGCACCACTGCGGTGGCTATTCCCACCTCTACCATTGCTGTTTTAATGACAGTGTGTGTGTGTGTGTGTGTGTGTGTGTGTGTGTGTGTGTGTGTGTGTGTGTGTGTGTGTGTGTGTGTGTGTGTGTGTGTGTGTGTGTGTGTGTGTGTGTGTGTGTGTGTGTGTGTGTGTGTGTGTGTTTGTGTGTGTGTGTGTGTGTGTGAGAGAATATCTTCACCAGCAGCTCTGCACATATGCATCGCTCTTCTCATCTCTCCACTCTGCTCGCTTGCCAAAGTGTGTGAGGCGTTTTGGAATGCAGTTTCCTGACATTATTCTCCAGAGTCTTTGGAATCTCTACTATCTCTCTCGCTCTCTCAATTCAATTTAAGGACTTTATTGGCGTGCTTCTACATCTGCGTTGCTTGCTGTTTGGGATTTTAGGCTGGGTTTCTGTACAGCACTTTGTGACATTGCCAGAGGTAAAAGAAACGGCTTTATAAATACATTTGATTGGCATGGGAAACATATGTTTACATTGCCAAAGCAAGTGAAATAGATAATAAACAAAAGTGAAATAAACAATAACAAAATGTACAGTAACCACCACACAAAAGTTCCAAAAGAATAAAGACATTCCAAAATGTCAAATTATGTCAAATACAGTGTTGTAATGATGTGCAAATGGTTAAAGTACAAAAGGGAAAATGAATAAACGTAAATATAGGTTGCATTTACAATGGTGTTTGTTCTTCACTGGTTGACCTTTTCTTGTGACAACAGGTCACAGATCTGCTGCTGTGATGGCACACTGTGGTATTTCACCCAATAGATATGGGAGTTTATCAAAATTTGGTTTGTTTTCAAATTCTTTGTAGGTCTGTGTAATCTGAGGGAAATATATGTCTATAATATGGTCATACATTTGGCAGGAGGTGCAGCTCAGTTTCTACTCATTTTGTGGGCAAGGTAGACATAGCCTGTCTTCTTTTGAGAGCCAGGTCTGCCTATGGCGGCCTCTCTCAATAGCAAGGCTATGCTCACTGAGTCTTTACATAGTCAAAGATTTCCTTAATTTTGGGTCAGGTATTCTGCCACTGTGTAATTTCTGTTTAGGGCCAAATAGCATTCTAGTTTTTTGTAAATTCTTTCCAATGTGTCAAGTAATCCATTTTTGTTTTCTCGTGATTTGGTTGGGTCTAATTATGTTGTTGTCCTGGGGCTCTGTTGGGTCGGTTTGTGTTTGTGAACAGAGCCCCAGGACCTGCTTGCTTAGGTGGCTCTTCTCCAGGTTCATCTCTCTGTAGGTGATAGCTTTGTTATGGAAGGTTTGGTTATCACTTCCTTTTAGGTGGTTGTAGAATTGAATGGCTCTTTTCTGGATTTTGATAATTGGCGGGTATCAGCCTAATTCTGCTCTGCATGTATTATTTGGTGTTTTACATTGTACGCTGGGGATATTGTTGCAGAATTCTGCATGCAGAGTCTCAATTTGGTGTTTGTCCCATTTTGTGCATTCTTGGTTGGTGAGCGGAGCCCAGACCTCACAACCATAAAGGACAATGGGTTCTATAACTGATTCAATTGGTGTGTCGAATGTTATGTTCCTTTTGAAGGACCTTCTTTCCTTGTCGCTCAGCTCGTTCACAGCTTTGCGGAAGTTACCTGTGGTGCTGATGTTTAGGCTGAACTATGTATAGTTTTTCGTGTGCTCTTCGGCAACGGTGTCTAGATGGAATTTGTATTTGTGATCCTGGCAACTGGACCTTTTTTTGAGGTTTACTGAGATTTACTGTCAGGGCCCAGGTCTGACAGAATCTGTGCAGAAGATCTTGGTGCTGCTGTAGGCCCTCCTTGGTTGGGGACAGAAGCACCAGATCATCCGCAAACAGTAGACATTTGACATCAGATTCTAGTAGGGTGAGGCTGGGTGCTGCAGACTGTTCTAGCGTCTTCGCCAATTTGTTGACATATATGTTGAAAAGGGTGGAGCTTAAGCTGCATCCCTGTCTCACCCCACAGCCCTGTGGAAAGAAATTTGTGTTTTTTCCAATTTTGAAGGCCCACTTTTTTTGTGTACATCGATTTTTTGCATCAATTTGTATAGCAGATTCTCATGCCAAATTGAGTCAAAAAATGTTTTTAAATCAACAAAGCATGAGTAGAGTTTGCCTTTGTTTTGGTTTGTTTGTTTGTCAATTAGGGTTTGCAGGGTGAATACGTGGTCTGTCGTACGGTAATTTGGTAAAACGCCAATTTGACATTTGTTCAGTTCATTGTTTTCCCAGGGTTGCTGTTGAGGCATATCCCATGGTAGTTATTGGGGTCAAATGTGTCTACACTTTTGTGGATTGGGGTGATCAGTCCTTGGTTCCAAATATTGGGGAAGATGCCAGAGCTAAGGATGATGTTAAAGAGTTTAAGTATAGGCAATTGGAATTTGTGGTCTGTATATTTGATCATTTCATTGAGGATACCATCAACACCACAGGCCTTTTTAGGATGGAGGGTTTGTATTTTGTCCTGAGTTCATTCAATGTAATTGGAGAATCCAGTGGGTTCTGGTAGTCTGTAATAGTTGATTCTAAGATTTTGACCATGTATTGACCATGTATATGTTTTTTCTGTTTGTTCTTTGTTATAGAGAGGTGGTTTACCCATACATTTCCATTTTGGATAGATAACTCTTTGTGTTGTTGTTTTGTTTAATGTTTTCCAATTTTCCCAGAAGTGGTTAGAGTCTATGGATTCTTCAATTACATTGAGCTGTTTTCTGACGTGCTGTTCCTTCTTTTCCGTAGTGTATTTCTGTATTGTTTTTGTGATTCACCGTAGTGAAGGCGTAGGCTCAGGTTTTCTGGGTCTCTATGTTTTTTGGTTGGATAGGTTTCTCAATTTCATTCTTAGGTTTTTGCATTCTTCAACAAACCATTATGTCATTGTTATTCATTTTGTCCGGTTTTCTTTCAGCAATGTTTTGATTTGATAGGGAAGCTGAGAGGTCAAATATTCTGTTTAGATTTTCTACTGCCAAGTTACACCTTCACTATTACAGTGGAACATTTATCCAATGTTGTCTGAAAGGGATTGAATTTGTTGTTGCCTAATTGTTTTTTGTTAGGTTTCCACACTACTGTCCTTCCATCTATAGCATTTCTTAATATTATTCAGTTCCTTTGGCTTTGATGCCTCATGATTGAGCATTGCTCTGTTCAAGATATCACGTTTACATCTAGACACATGAAAAATAGGAAGTATACGGAGGGTACGGGGCAACAGAAGATGAACAGCGGAGGGGCTAACGATTTTGGAGCATAGGGGAAAGGTCTCGGCTTACAGGGGGGGGGGGGGGATAGCCGTGGGGCTATAGCGGCGTGCCAGCGCATCCGGCTTAACCGGATACCGGTCAGTGTTGCTGAAGCAAAGTGGCCCCGGTCTTACTGAACCCCTCCCGGAGGTCCTGGTACTCCGCGGGAAAGGCAGAGAGGTTCAGGGCAATTTCCAAGCCCCCAGGAAGACGTCCCGGGCAGGCAGAGACGATTTCAGGTAATGACAGAACGGGTTCCAGCCAACAATGGCACCAGTAGACCAGTCAACCGAGGGATTGTGTCACTGGAGCCAATTAGCAGGAATTGGATCATCTCACTGTGGTTCCCCGACACTCGTAGGTTGATGGGGGTGGTATGGTGTGTGACTCGGCCTATAGAGCACCCATCCAGCGCTCTAATATTCATGGGAATGGAGAGGGATTGAGTAGGAATGCCCAGCTTGGACGCCAGGGCAACGTCCGTAAGACTCATATCGGCCCCCTGAGTCGATGAGTATCTGGAGAGACTTGGACTGGTCACCCCACAGTAGGTTGGCATGGAGAGGGGGTCGAGTAGGGGGAGAAGCAAAATTGTCCTTAAGATCCACCAGTGTACTCATTCCTACCAATGAGCTAGGTCTCTTGAAAGGACAGGTACTGTAGACACATAATGACCGGCAGTACCACAATACAGACAACTCTGGGTGTTAAGTCTGTGTACGTGTTCGGCTGGAGACAGCATAGCCCTGCCGAGCTGCATCGCCTCAGTAAGAGGTAAATCGGCAGACTTCGGAGGCTCTTGGAGGAACTCGGGTAAACTCGGATCCTCTCTGGGGCGTAGACGCCGGGGACTTCAAGAGTTCATCAGATGCAAGGTGGGATCCTTGAGTGAGCGATTGGGACCGCAATCAGACCACTTCTCCCTCCTACATTCCCATAGCTGCCCATTGATCCGGATAGTCAAAGCAATGAGTGAGACGAGATCCGTCGGTAGTTCCCTGCCTGCAAGCTCGTCCTTTACTTCCTCCGATAATCCGTGCAGGAACGTGTTGAACAGCGCTTCTGGGTTCCAGGCACCCTCCGCTGCCAGCGTGCGGAAATCCACCACATAGTCTGCCACACTGAGGGAGTCCTGCCAAAGCTGGAGTAACTTCTGGGCAGCCTCTCTCCCGGACATTGGAGCCTCGAAAACTTTTCTCACCTCCGCCACAAATACCTCCAGACTGAGGCATACGGGGGATTGTTGCTCCCACACCGTCGTGGCACAGGCGAGTGCCCTCAGCGTAATAATGTACGCTATCCTTGAGTGGTCCGAGGGGAACGAAGAAGGCTGCAGCTCGAAAACGAGGGAGCACTGGGAGAGAAAGGCCCGGCAGGTTCTGGAATCTCCATCGTAGGTTCCCGGGTTTCCCGGGAAACCGGGGTGATGGCGCTGCTACCAGCCGGGTTACTGAGGGGCTGATCGGTTACCATTGTGGTAGGCTGCCTAGTAGGCAACCCACGGAAATGCTCCCACAATGCGTCCAATTCTAGATCGGGACTTTAGGCCACGTCCTGGAACCTTTCAATCAGGTCGCAAAGCAAATACTCGTGCCTACCAATGGTGGAACCTTGGGAGGAGATGGCGTTGCGGAGCTGGTCCAGGTCTGCTGGGTCAGTCATGGTCAATTTGTACTATCACGTTTCAGGTAAGACCCAAATGCAGACTGTGTTGAAGTAACAATGTTTATTACAGCAACAGGGGCAGGCAAACGACAGGTCAAGGCAGGCAGGGGTCGATAATCCAGAGTAGTGGGACAAAGGTTCAGGACGGCAGGCAGGCTCAGGGTCAGGTCAGGCAGAGGTCGGTAATCCAGAGTAGGGATAAAGGTGCAGGATGGCAGGCAGGCTTAGGGCCAGGGCCAGGCAGAGTGGTCAGGCAGGCGGGCTCAAAGTCAGGACAGGCAAGGGTCAAAACCAGGAGGGCAAGAAAAAGAGAGACTGGGGAAAAGCAGGAGCTGAGAAAATATGCTGGTTGACATGACAAACAAGACGAACTGGCCCAGACAAACAGAGAACACAGGTATAAGTACCCAGGGGATAATGGGGAAGATGGGTGACACCTGGAGGGGGGTGGAGACAAGCACAAGGACAGGTGATACAGATCAGGGCGTGACACAATTAGACTGTGATTTTGCTGTGATCTGATAGGGGTGTCAGTGGGCTGACTGTGAACGCTCTGAGAGACTCTGGGTTGAGGTCAGTGATAAAGTATTCTACAGTATTATTGCCAAGAGATGAGCTATAGGTGTACCTACCATAGGAGCATAGGAGTCCCCGTTAAGCCTACCGTTGACTATGTGCATACCCAGCGTGCAACAGAGCTGCAGGAGTTGTGACCAGTTTTTGTTGGTTATGTTGTCATAGTTGTGTCTAGGGGGGAATATGGGGGAGGGAATGCTGTCACCTCCAGGTAGGTGTTTGTTCCCCTGTGTGCTGAAGGTGTCAGGTGTTTGTCCAGTTCTGGTATTTAGGTCGCCACAGACATTTCCCTGGGTCCAGAAATGATTGATTTCCCCCTCCAGGATGAAGAAGCTGTCATCAAAGTATGGGGATTCTAGTGGGGGGATATTTTTCTCTGTTAAGATCATTTCCTTTTGAATTTCTAGCCAAATGTAAAATGTTCCTGTTTTGATTAATTTCACAGAGTGAGTTAGGTCTGCTCTATACCAAATTAGCATACCCCGTGAATTCGTTCCCTGCTTCACACCTGGTAGTTTGGTGGATGGGACTACCAGCTCTCTGTAACCTAGAGGGCAACCAGTGGGTCCGTCTCCTCTATACCATGTTTCTTGTGGGATGACAATGTCTCTATTTCTGATTTCTTTGGTGAAGTCCAGGTTCCTGCTCTTTAGGCCAAAGGCAGATGACCTCAGGCCTTGGATATTCTAGGGTGAAATAGTGAGGGCTTTGTGTTCCATAAGGTGTCCAATGTTGTTAGTCGTGTGGTTTGGCCTCGGACCAGTAAGTGTGAGCAGAGCCTGCTGAGCATCTGGTACATGCCATTGGCTTGGGCTAGTGTAAGAGTCCCCAAGTCTAGAACAGACTATGGGAGGCAGACAGTCGTGACTACTTGGAACTCTATTCCACATCAGGTAACTGATGCAAGCAGTAGAATCAGAAGAAAAAAACGAGTAAAAATACACCTTATGGAACAACAGGGACTGTAAGTGTGAGTAGAGCCTGCTGAGCAGCTGGTACTCCCCCTCTCTCTCTCTCTCTCTCTCTCTCTCTCTCCCCCCTTCTCTCTTTCTCTCTCTAAAGCTTTGACAGAAATCTAAGCTACAAATACAGACACACTTACAGTTGAAGTTTACATACACCTTAACCAAATACATTTAAACTCAGTTTTTCACAATTCCTGTCATTTAATCCTAGTAGAAATTCCCTGTCTCGGGTCAGTTAGGATCACCACTTTATTTTAAGAATGTGAAATGTCAGAATAATAGTAGAGAGAAGGATTTATTTCAGCTTTTATTTCTTTCATCATATTCCCAATGGGTCAGAAGTTTACATATACTCAATTAGTATTTGGTAGCATTGCCTTTAAATTGTTTAACTTGTGTCAAACGTTTCGGGTAGCCTTCCACAAGCTTCCCACAATAAGTTGGGTGAATTTTGGCCCATTCCTCCTGACAGAGCTGGTGTAACTGAGTCAGGTTTGTTGGCCTCCTTGCTCGCACACGCGTTTGCAGTTCTGCACAGACATTTTCTATGGGATTGAGGTCAGGGCTTTGTGATGGCCACTCCAATACCTTGACTTGACTTAAGCCATTTTGCCACAACTTTGGAAGTGTGCTTGGGGTCATTGTCCATTTGGAAGACCCATTTTGCGACCAAGCTTTAACTTCCTGACTGATGTCTTGAGATGTTGCTTCAATATATCCACATAATTTTCCTACCTCATGATGCCATCTATTTTGTGAAGTGCACGAGTCCCTAAAGGACAGCAAAGCACCCCCACAACATGATGCTGCCAGCTTGGAAGCCTCCCCCTTTTTCCTCCAAACATAACGATGGTCATTATGGCCAAACAGTTCTATTTTTGTTTCATCAGACCAGAGAAAATTTCTCCAAAAAGTACGATCTTTGTCCCCATGTGCGGTGGGCAAACCATAGTCTGTTTTTTTTATGGCGGTTCTGGAGAAATGGCTTTTCCTTGCTGAGCGGCCTTTCAGGTTATGTCGATATAGGACCCGTTTTACTGTGGATATAGATACTTTTGTACCTGTTTCGTCCAGCATCTTCACAAGGTCCTTTGCTGTTGTTCTGGGATTGATTTGCACTTTTCGCACCAAAGCAAGTTCATCTGTAGGCGACAGAATGCGTCTCCTTCCTGAGCGGTATGCTGAACGTGCTACCTTTATGCTTTTGGAAATTGCTCCCAAGGATGAACCAGACTTGGCTTGGCTGAGGTCTTGGCTGATTTATTTAGATTTCCCCATGATGTCAAGCAAAGAGGCACTGAGTTTGAAGGTAGGCCTTGAAATACATCCACAGGTACACCTCCAATTGACTCTAAAGCCATGACATCATTTTCTGGAATTTTCCAAGCTGTTTAATAAAGGCACAGTCAACTTAGTGTATGTAAACTTCTGACCCACTGGAATTGTAATACAGTGAATTATAAGTGAAATAATCTGTCTGTAAACAATTTTGGGAAAAATGACTTAAAGTATATGTCCTAACCGACTTGCCAAAACTATAGTTTGTTAACAAGACATTTGTGGAGTGGTTGAAAAACAAGTTTTAATGACTCCAACCTAAGTGTATGTAAACTTCCGACTTCAACTGTACACTATCCTATTGCTGCTGCTTTCTATCTTTCTTTGATGGATGTATCTCACAGTAGGACTGAGGAAATGCATGAGATGTAAAAATGAGTATCAAAGGTTCCCCCCCCGCACACACAAACACACACACACACACACACACACACACACACACACACACACACACACACACACACACACACACACACACACACACACACACACACACACACACACACACACACACACACACACACACACACACACACACACACACACACACACACCAAGGCGTCATGCCAAAAGGAGTGTTTCGCTTGCGAGCTGCCAAATCCTACAATTAGTGAGGCCCACAACTGTTTTATATGCAGGTTGATGTTTATTGTCACGAGTTGTGTCCTGGAGGCAGAACTGAGCGATTTCCCCTAAGATAGGCCAGCTGCAAAGTCAAAATTGGCTACATTATAAATATCTATGAAAACAATACATTTAAAGGTTAGGGCTAGGCATTAGGGTTAGCAGTGTGGTTAAGGTCAGATATTATGGCTTTGTGGCTGTGCCAGCTAGTGACCACTCTGCAGAGCTGCCTTTCGAACAAGATTCATGACAAAAAACTCTAACCTATGTTTTATAAGTGATAGAAGAACATTTTGTGTGGATACGTGCGTCCGTGCGTGTGTGTAGCTATATATACGATATATACATACACACACAAAACTAAGTGCATGCTCTTCAACCGATTGCTGCCCACACCCTCCCGCCTGACTAGCATCACTACTCTGGACGGTTCTGACCTAGAATATGTGGACAACTACAAATACCTAGGTGCCTGGTTAGACTGTAAACTCTCCTTCCAGACTCGCATTAAGCATCTCCAATCCAAAATTAAATATAGAATCAGCTTCCTATTACGCAACAAAACCGCCTTCACTCATGCCGCCTTGACTTCGGCGATGTCATTTACAAAATAGCCCCCAACCCTCTACTCAGCAAACTGGATGTAGTCTATCACAGTGCCATCCATTTTGTCACCAAAGCCCCATATACTACCCACCACTGCGACCTGTCTGCTCTCGTTGCCTGGCCCTCACTACATATCCGTCGCCAAACCCACTGGCTCCAGGTCATCTATAAGTCTTTGCTAGGTAAAGCCCCGCCTTATCTCAGCTCACTGGTCACCATAGCAACACCCGTAGCACGCGCTCCAGCAGGTATATTTTACTGGTCATCCCCAAAGCCAACACTTCCTTTGGCCGCCTTTCCTTCCTGTTCTCTGCTGCCAATGACTGGAACGAATTGCAAAAATCTCTGAAGCTGGAGTCGTATATCTCCCTCTCTAACTTCACCCTCTTGCTCTTTTGCACCCCAGTATCTCTACTTGCACATCATCATCTGCACATCTATCACTCCAGTATTAATGCTAAATTGTAATTATTTTCGCCTCTAGGGCCTATTTATTGCCTACCTCCCTACTCTTCTACATTTGCACACACTGTACATAGATTTTCTTATTTAAATGTTATTTTGTGTTATTGACTGTATGTTTGTTTATGTGTAACTTTGTGTTGTTGTTTTTGTCGCACTGCTTTGCTTTATCTTGGCCAGGTCGCCGTTGTAAATGAGAACTTGTTCTCAACTGGCCTACCTGGTTAAATAAAGGTGATTTTTTTTAAATAAATAAACACTCAGGGATGTCACCCCCCTGCTCACCACCAGCCACCAGCCGTCGTCTCACACCCCAACACAAACCCTTGCAACCCCACAGACCTTTGAGCACCTCATAAAATACCCTAAAACACCCCAAAGCACACACTTCTCTCTCAGTCATCGCTCTCTCTCCTCTACTCCACCCCATCCGGAGCGCAGGCCACAATGACATCACTGTGGTTTGGTGACAGCAGACGGTTTAGGTCCAGGGGAGAATCAGGGAGGGAGAACCAGGGAGGGAGAATCGGCGAGGCCCCTCACCGTAACGAATCAGCCTGCCTGGGTGCACTGGCAGCTGGGAGCGGGCGGCAGAGAGGCCTGGAAGGCTGGGATGAGAACCAGGGTGCCTCTCTGGTGACTTTGAAGAGAGGATCAGAGAAGCCAGGCTTTTCCTCCCTCCCCTTCTCTGTCCTCCATCTCTCCATCCTTCCTTCCCTCGCTTCACGGCCTCTGTAATTACTTTACCCCGCCGGAGATGCTTGAAGTGCAGCCAGTTAGACAATAAAGAACAGAACACCAGCTTCCTCTTCCTTTCTTTCTTTTCTTTCTCTCCTCCTCCCTCTCCCTCTCTCTCTTTTTTCTCTCTCTCCTCTCTCTCTCTCTTTTCTCTATCTCTCGCTCGCTCTCTCCCTCCCTCCCACTCTCTCTCTCTCTCTCTCTCTCTCTCTCTCTCTCTCTCTACCTCTCTCTACTTCTCTCCTTGGTCACGTCCTTACAACCATGTCTCCAATCCTCTCACGTTCACTCTCTCCATTATCTTTCCCTCACTCTCTGTCACACACTCTCATTTTTCCTCTCCCTCACTCTCTGTCTCACTCTCTCCATTATATAAACGTATTTTATTGAACTACCCTTCAGGGCAACATCTCTCCGTTAATGTCTCACACTCACGCCATCTTGTTTTCACTCCCCCACCTTCTTTATAGTCCTTGTTTTCCCCTTTTCCTCACAGCCATACCGTTTAAATCAACTTCATTCCAAATAAACATACCAACTGTAGCAGGCCTGGCTTGCCGTGTTATGTACAGTACAGTAGAGCGGCGCAGACCAGCAGAGCAGATGTCTCTCACACTCTTTCTCTCTCTAGGATTTAACTTCTGGGCTGTGGAAATCATGTTTCTCTGTGTCTTTAATGGCCTGCCGAATTGTACAGGGATTTGTTGCAAACTCCAGCTAAACTTAGTGCATGCGAACCAGACCATGTGTCTAAGGAAAGGGAAAGGGGGATACCTAGTCAGTTGTACAACTGAATGCATTCTACTGAAATGTGTCTTCCGCATTTAACCCAACCCCTCTGAATCAGAGAGGCAGTCCTGTGCTGGGTTCAAATACTATTTGAAATCATTAAAATACTTGGTTTGCTTTAACCTGCCTAGAAAAGCCAGATGGGCAGCATTTACACTTTTGGACTATTCTATTGGTCCCATTTCGCCAGGCAAGCTCCATCAAACGCAGATAAAGTACTTGAAATTATTTAGAATGGTGTTTGAACCCATGTGTGTGTCTGCAGCAGCTCCACTCTGCTATAACAGGGTTGCTCTAATGTTCTAGTGGTTAGCTGGCTGCTGCTGTAAAGGCTGAATGCATTTGCTATAGACATGGTTACTGTATTCACTTCACCCTGTGCAGCACCTGATGACGAACCAACAACATCCATCATCCATTCACACCTGTATTCATTCTTCAAATCCTCTCATTCTACCACAGCAAATCCACCATCCATTCACACCCTGTATTCATTCTTCAAATCCTCTCATTCTACCACAGCAAATCCACCATCCGTTCACACCTGTATTCATTCTTCAAATCCTCTCATTCTACCACAGCAAATCCACCATCCGTTCACACCTGTATTCATTCTTCAAATCCTCTCATTCTACCACAGCAAATCCACCATCCGTTCACACCTGTATTCATTCTTCAAATCCTCTCATTCTACCACAGCAAATCCACCATCCGTTCACACCTGTATTCATTCTTCAAAACCTCTCATTCAACAACAGCAAATCCACCATCCGTTCACACCTGTATTCATTCTTCAAAACCTCTCATTCAACAACAGCAAATCCACCATTCATTCACACCCTGAATTCATTCTTCCAATCCTCTCATTCAACAACAGCAAATCTACCATCCGTTCACACCTGTATTCATTCTTCAAATCCTCTCATTCTTCCACAGCAAATCCACCATCCATTCCTGTATCAATTCTACCAGTCTCTTCATTTTCTAATCTTCTCATTCTCCCACAGCAAATCCTGCGTCACTCGCGGGCCAACGCCACCAAGGTGATCTTCCTGATAACGGACGGCTACTCCAACGGGGGCGACCCTCGCCCGGTGGCGGCCGCTCTGAGGGAGCAGGGGGTGGAGATCTACACCCTGGGGATCTGGCAGGGGAACATCAGGGAGTTACATGACATGGCCTCACACCCTAAGGACCAGCACTGCTACCTAGTACACAGCTTTGCAGAGTTCGAGGCCCTGGCTCGCCGTGCACTGCACGAAGGTGAGGCGGAAGGGGGCACTTGAATAGCCTGGGTACCGGTCTGTTCGTGCTGTCTTTTCACTCCTTGTCATTCCTTGTCATGACAAACATGGAATGATAGCACAAACAGACTGGTACCCAGGCTAGCACAAGGAAGTATTGAGTGGGATATATTTTTCTCAACTAAGGTTACAGCAGCCCCATGTGACTAACACACTGGTCAAAACTGGTTGAATGAACGTTGTTTCCACGTCATTTCAAACAAAGCAAATCTACGTGATGACGTTGAAACAACGTGGAAAACAGATTGGAATTGCAAAAAGTCATCAACTTAAGGGAATTTCGTCTTTTAACCTGACAACTCAACTAAACGTAAATAAAAACTAATGTTAAACTGACGTCTGCGCCCAGTGAGAAGGTATTTTTAAATTTCAGCGGAATTCCATCCACATCGTGCACACAGTTTGCCCTGTATGTCTCCTGTGTCTAGCTAACACAACACATAACACCATAAAAAAGGAGGTAAAATACATTCTCCATTCCCACAGTCCATGTGAGGGAGCAGAACCCAGAAATAGTACTGGAGTCATCGTTTCTCAGACATCAGTTGCATCGGACCATAAAACAACCACATGCAAGAGCCGAACCGTGAATAGTGTTCCATTTAGGACGTAGCCTATTAGAAACTAGACAGTGGTAAATCACTTCTGTCAGACTGAGAGAGGGATAAGGTTGTCAGAGTGTGAGCCAAGGCAGCCAGTGCATGTTATCAGGGCTCCATGCCGTGTGTCTCTGTTTCAATGACTCTCCCTCTCCAAGTCTGCTCCCTGGCTCTGCCAACCCCAACCCAAACACCAGTTCCTCAACCCTATAGCCCCAGCTCCAGCCATATCTCCAGCCCCAGCTTCAGCCATATCTTCAGCCCCAGTTTCAGCCATATCTCCAGCCCCAGCTTCAGCCATATCTTCAGCCCCAGTTTCAGCCATAGCTTCAGCTCCAGTCCCAGTTTCAGCCATATTTTCAGCCCCAGCCACAGTTTCAGCCATAGCTTCAGCTCCAGCCCCAGTTTCAGCCATATTTTCAGCCCCAGCCCCAGTTTCAGCCATATTTTCAGCCCCAGTCCCAGTTTCAGCCATAGTTTCCATTCCAGCCCTATACCATTGATTCCATTGCACCAGGCAAGCTCAATTAAGTGTAGCTGAAACATTTGAACCCAGGTCTTTACCCCTGCTGACCCCAAAACCTTGACCGAACACAATCCTCAAACATCTGGCCCACAATGCTCTTTGTTCGGTTCCTACTTCTCAGGAAGAACAATCACTCAGCCAATCCTTCTTCTTTTGTTATTATTTATGAGTGAGGCAGATAAGTTTATCCAGCCCTGGCTTAGCGTAGCCTACATAACATTTTTACTATTACATAATACACATGTTTATACAGTAGTAGGCCAATTTACAGTAATCTACAGGATTGGAATTGACTCCATAGTTTTCAGTAAAATGACTCAGAAAACAGTTTTCTCCCACCAGTGTGCTGACCCAACCAGTGGCCCTTTGGTTTAATTCATTGGTTACCTTCTAATATCACAAATTGTATAGAAAAGACCACACATGCTCCCTTGACAGGTTTGAGCCCCAGCTCAGTCATCTGTCTGTGCCCCTAAAATCCTTTTTGTCCCTCTCTGACTCCCAAACTTTTCCTTCATCAGAAGAACTATAAGATGCGTAAGAGGAACGGAACTGAGAAAATAAGGTTTATGAAAGAAAAACGTTGCTAATATCCTCTGGTGACCTTTGACCTTTGTGTTTATGACCTTTGTCTCCCCTCAGACCTGCCGACAGGAAGCTACATCCAGGAAGACCTATCCCGCTGCTCGTCCCTGTGCGAGGCCGGAGCGGACTGCTGTGACATCATGGCCAGCTGCAAGTGTGGCACCCACACGGGCCAGTACGACTGTATCTGTGAGAAGGGCCACTACGGCAAGGGGCTGCAGTACGAATGCACAGGTAGGAGGACACAGACACAGGGGAATGGGCCCAGGAAGGATAGACATGTTGACTCTATTCTTGTTGCCTCTAGAATGAATAAGAAAGCATAAAATACACTTCAAACTATAGTCTTCTACTATGCATCTAATGGCATAACTTGAGTTCACACACCACACGTTCTGAGTGCAGAGGTTTCAAGAACCTTTGTTAGTAAGGACATCACCCGGTAATTTGGAGAGTGACATCATCATGCTGGTTTGAGACAGGATTTCCTCAAGGTGTAGGAGCTGACCCTGGGCTCTGTGTTTCGTTGTGTGTGCGTGTGCATGTTGACCCTAGACCTATCAGTGTGTAGAGAAGCCTGGCAGGGGTCTCTCGCTCTCTCTCTCTCTTGGTCTCTCTCTCTCTCTCTCTCTCTCTCTCTCTCTCTCTCTCTCTCTCTCTCACCCCCCTCCTCTCTCTTGGTCTCTCTCTCTCTCTCTCTCTCTCTCTCTCTCTCTCTCTCTCACCCCCCCTCTCTCTTGGTCTCTCTCTCTTGGTCTCTCTCTCTCTCTCTTGGTCTCTCTCTCTCTATCCCCCTTCTCTCTCTCTATCCCCCTTCTCTCTCTATTTCTCTCTCTCTCTCTCTCTCCATCCCCCTTATCTCTCTATTTCTCTCTCTCTCTCCATCCCCCTTCTCTCTCTATTTCTCTCTCTCTCTCTCCACCCCCCTTCTCTCTCTCCCTCTCTCTCTCTCTCTCTCTCCATCCCCCTTCTCTCTCTCTCTCTCTCCATCCCCCTTCTCTCTCTCTCTCTCTCTCCACCCCCCTTCTCTCTCTCTCTCTCTCTCTCTCTCTCTCTCCGCCCCCCTTCTCTCTCTCTCTCTCTCTCTCTCCGCCCCCCTTCTCTCTCTCCACCCTCTCTGTCTCTCTCCTTCCCTCTCTGTGTCTCTGCCCCCATCCTCAGCTGAGCATACACACACGTTTACATGTACATTGCTTCCAGCTTAACACATTCTAACCTCTTTCATTCTCTCCTGTGTAAGCATGTCTGACCTCTTCAGAATCTGTATTAGATGTAGGAGAACATTAGCAGACATTACAAAGACATTTGTTGAAAGACAGTCTAGTCTGAGGCAGCCCAACAACACGTCTGGGCCGACGATTTAATCAACTGGCTCCTCAGTGAACAACACAGTTAGTAAGCTCTGTAGTTAGGAGACTGCAGAACGAAAAACAAACAACGGGTCACACGATGACTGACAGCTGTATTAACCATCAGCATTGTTGGATACCGATCACCCGTAACCCAGAGGGGCGGGAGGGAAGGCGCCAGTAGCAAATCAGATGATTATCCCGTTTTCTAATTGGACTGAAACTAGCCAACAATTTTCTCTTCTTTACAGGAGTAAATGGGTAACAATCAAGGCTGTTTTCTCTCTATGGGTCTCTCTAGATTGTAGGGACCATTTTGTGCACACCAATAGCACAATGTGCACAGTTCTGTTCGAGCCCAGCACTAGCACACCTGGTTCAACAAACGAGGGGGCTTGATGATTAGCTGAATTAGTTGTGCTGTTACTGCTAGGTTAGAACAAAAATGTAACACCGCCCCTGAAATATGTTGAGAGGAGAGACCATCGGGTTCATCAAGGAGAACGCCTCCCAAATCACAATCAGATGTCAAGACAAAAGGCAGTCTGCTTATTAATTGCTGTTTCACGGTTTAATTAATTGCAGAGAGCAGACTGTGTGCGTGTGTGTGTGTGTGTGTAAGCAGACAGACAGACATCTAGGCTCTAAGGGAGGAAGACGCCGTGTGACGCTAAACTAGACCACACTGCTTCCTGTCTCTGTCTGTCTAGCCGTCTCAAATTCAAATCTGCACCTCCAAGCCAGTTCCACTTCCTCTGTATTCTGGGACTGATTTAGACCTGGGACACCAGGTGGGTGCAATTCATTATCAGGTAGAACAGAAAACCAGCAGTACTGCGGTAAGATTTGAATATTCCTGGTCTAGCCGACAGGCAGGCAAATCTCTATGACCATAACAAATCTCTACCATTACTTTCAAATGCCCAAGGCATAAAACCTGATATATTCTATACATAAATGTGCTACTGTATACAAACCTTTGTTGAAATGGACTTTCGGAACGATAACAACAACAGCCACTCACAGTATATGATTCAGACCCACATACTGGTCATCATCAGACATAAAACTCAGGATTTGATATTGATGTTGGTGTTGTGTTTCTGGGTGTCTCTGAAACACCACCGGGCTTGGTCTAGCGATTGGTGTTGTTGGAGTTGTGGGTAGCGTCTGTGCTTTAGCGTTGCCAGGGGTCTAAGTAGGTAGTCAGTGTCAGCACCGCTGGACTGTGCTGTTGTTGGCAGAGATAGTGTTGTCTAAACTTTAGACTGGAGACTGGAGGTTCTGGAGTATTTGGATGGTTGGGGACCTGATATTGTAGATGGAATGTTCAATGGCGCCGAAGAGGACGCCGTTTTACATGTGCTATTATATGTGCGTTTTACATGTGCTGTTTTACATGTGCTATTATGTTTTACATGTGCTACTATTATTATATTTTTTGCGTTGTTTGAAACTTATTTTTTTTACTTATTTTGTACATAATGTCGCTGCTACCGTCCCTTATAATCAAAAATAACTTTTGGACATCAGAACAGCGATTACTCACCTCGAACTGGAAGAAGCTTTTTCCTTTAACGAGTCCGACAAGAAGGATATACTGCTTTCCCGGGAACAGGCCCAAAACTCAGTCATTTGCGTGAAGAAAAGACGGAGAAAAAAGGGGCGGAGGTCGGGCTGCCTTCTGAGAATTCGTAGGCGAGCGAGTAAACTCCCACTGCCCATTTTATTGGCCAACGTGCAATCATTGGAAAATAAAATCGATGACCTACGATCAAGATTAAACTACCAACGGGACATTAAAAACTGTAATATCTTTTGTTTCACCGAGTTGTGGCTGAACAACAACACGGATAATATAGAGCTGGCGGGATTTTTCCATGCACCGGCAGGACAGAGAAGCTACGTCTGGTAAAATGAGGGATGGGGGGTGTGTCTATTTGTCAATAACAGCTGGTGATCAATGTATAATATTTAAAAAGTCTCGGTATTGGTATTACTCGCCTGAGTACCTTATGATAAGCTTTAGACCACACTATCTACCAAGAGAGTTCTCATCTATATTATTCGTAGCCGTTTATTTACCACCACAGACCGATGCTGGCACTAAGACCGCACTCAACCAACTCTATAAGCCCATAAGCAAACATGAAAATGCTCATCCAGAAGCGGCGCTCCTAGTGGCCGGGGACTTTAATGCAGGCAAACTTAAATCCATTTTACCTTTCTACCAGCATGGCACATATACAACGAGAGGAAAACAAACTCTAGACCACCTTTACTTCATACACAGAGATGCATACAAAGGTCTCCCCCGACCTCCATTTGGCAAAAACTAAAGCAGGAAGTACCAGTGACTCGCTGAATACAGAAGTGGTCAGATGACGTGGATGCTACGCTACAGGACTGTTTTGCTAGCAAAGACTGGAATATGTTTCGGGATTCATCCAACGGCATTGAGGAATATACCACCTCAGTCATCGGCTTCATCAATAAGTGCATCGACGACGTCATCCTCACGGTGACCATACGTACATATCCTAATCAGAAGCCATGGATTACAGGCAACATCCGCATCAAGCTAAAGGCTAGAGCTGCCGCTTTCAAGGAGCGTGACATTAATCCGGATGCTTATGAGAAATCCCGCTATGCCCTCAGACGAACCATCAAACAAGCAAAGAGTCAATACAGGATTAAGATTGAATCCTACTACACCGGCTCTGACGCTTGTCGGATGTGGCAAGGCTTGAAAACTTTTACGGACTACAAAGGGAAACCCAGACGCGAGCTGCCCAGTGACGCGAGCCTACCAGACGAGCTAAATGCCTTTTATGCTTACTTTGAGGCAAACAACACTGAAGCATGCACGATAGCCCCAGCTGTTCTGGACGACTGTGTGATAATGTTCTCGGTAGCCGATGTGAGCAAGACCTTTCAACAGGTCAACATTCACAAAGCCGCAGGGCCAGACGGATTACCAAGACGTGTACTCAAAGCATGCGTGGACCAACTGTCAAGTGTCTTCACTGACATTTTCAACCTCTCCCTGACCGAGTCTGTAATACCTACGAGCCACTGCCTGTTCACCCCGCTACCATCCAGAAGGTGAGGTCAGCACAGGTGCATCAATGATGGGACCGAGAGACTGAAAAATAGCTTCTATCTCAAGTCCATCAGACTTAAACAGCTATCTCTAACACAGAGAGGCTGCTGCCTACATACAGACTTGAAATAATTGTCCACTTTAGCAAATAGATCACTAGTCACTTTAAAAATGCCACTTTAATAATGTTTACATATCTTGCATTACTCATCCTGTATACTGTATTTTTATACATCTATTGCATCTTGCCTACGCCGCTTGATCATCGCTCATCCATTATATTTATATAATCTTATTCCATCCCTTTACTTAGATTCGTGTGTATAGGTAGTTGTTGTGGAATTGTTAGATTACTTGTTAGACATTACTGCACTGTCGGAACTACAGGCACAATCATTTCGCTACACTCACAATAACATCTGCTAAGCATGTGTATGTGACCAATCAAATTTGATTTGATTTGATACATGTTTCAAACAGACCACCATAGTCCCTGTGCCCAAGGAAGCCAAGATAAATCATTACCGCCTTGTAGCACTCACGTCGGTAGCCATGAAGTGCTTTGAAAGGCTAGTCATGGCTCACATCAACAGCATCCTCCTGTATAAACCCACTCCAATTCGCATACCGCCCCAACAGATCCACAGATGACACAATTTCAATCGCACTCCACACTGCCCTTTCCCACATGGCCAAAAGGAACACCTATGTGAGAATGCTGTTCATTGACTACAGCTCAGCGTTCAACACCATAGTGCCCTCAAAGCTCATCACTAAGCTAAGGACCCTGGGACTAAACACCTCCCTCTGCAACTGGATCCTGGACTTCCTGACGGGCTGCCCCCAGGTGGTAAGGGTAGGTAACAACACATCCGCCACACTGATACTCAACACTGGGACCCCTCAGGGGTGTGTACTTAGTCCCCTCCTGTACTCCCTGTTCACCCACGACTGCGTGGCCACACACAACTCCAACACCATCATTAAGTTTGTTGACGACACAACAGTGGTAGGTCAATAACGATGAGACAGTCTATAGGGAGGAGGTCAGAGACCTGGCAGTGTGGTGCCAGGACAACAATCTCTCCCTCAATGTGAGCAAGACAAAGGAGCTGATCGTTGACTACAGGAAAAGGCGGGCCAAACAGGCCCCCATTAACATCGACGGGGCTGTAGTGGAGCAGGTCGAGAGTTTTAAGTTCCTTGGTGTCCACATCACCAACAACATCACCAACACCAACAAACTATCATGGTCCAAACACACCAAGACAGTTGTGAAGAGGCACGACAACACCTTTTCCCCCTCAGGAGACTGAAAAGATTTGGCATGGGTCCCCAGATTCTCAAAAGGTTTTACAGCTGCACCATCGAAAGCATCCTGACCTGTTGCATCACCGCCTGGTACGGCAACTGCTCAGTATCTGACCGTAAGGCTCTACAGAGGGTAGTGCGTACGGCCCAGTACATCACTGGGGCCAAGCTTCCAGGACCAATATAACAGGCGGTGTCAGAAGAAAGCCCAAAAAATGGTCAAAGACTCCAGTCACCCAAGTCATAGATTGTTTTCTTTGCTACCGCACGGCAAGCGGTACCGGAGCGCCAAGTCTAGGACCAAAAGGCTCCTTAACGGCTTCTACTCCCAAGCCATAAGACTTCGGAACAATTAATCTAATGACCACTGGACTATTTACATTGACCCCCCCCCCCCCCCCCATTTGTTTTGTACACTACTGCTACTCGCTGTTTATTATCTATGCATAGTCACTTCCTCTCTACCTACGTGTACAAATGACCTCGACTAACCTGTTTCCACGCACGTTGACTCGGTACCAGTACCCCCTGTATATAGCCTCGTTATTGTTATTTTATTGTGTTACTTTTTATAATTTCTTACTTTAGTTTATTTGGTAAATATTTTCTTAACTCCTCTTGGTTAAAGGCTTGTAAGTAAGCATTTCACTGTAATGTCTAAACTTGTTATATTCGGCCCATACGACAAAGAAAGTTTTATTTGATTTGAATGTAGTGTCTGGAATGTAGTGACATAGATAGGACTTGCTTCCATAGATCCCCCTTCCTCCTCGGCCACCCGCTCAGTTATTAGCCTGATCCCAGATCTGTTTGTGCTGTCTTGACAATGACCATAGAAGCTGGTAAGACAGCACAACCTGATCTCGGATCAGGCTAGTCAGCTACAGGACTCAAAGGGAAAACATGACACAGAGCGGATTCCTAATGCATACCAAAGGCTGTTATCAGGACTAGCCAGAGTGTGGTGGATGCAGTGCAAAATTTCTTTCTCACCCGTTGGCTGGACTATCACAGCCTGGGAGGCCTGGGGGAAGCAGGGGGAGACTCCTGGACTGTGTCACAGTAGCACAAGCTGAACGTGTATATTTTCAGCCTGATCTTTTGTTCCTCTCTATTTGGGGTGAGAGAAAGGAGAAAAAAGAGTGAGAGAGAAAAAATGAAAGGGGCAAACAGACAAAGAGAGTGAGAGGGAGAGTAATGAGGTAGAAGGTTAGAGTTATAGCTCCGGGATGAGCTTATCCGTCTTCCTTAAATCAGTGGTTTTGCCTTGGGACCCAAATTGAACCTGATTGTCTTAGTCCCGTTTTTTTGTTGTTGCCTAAATGCAATCTGGAAGAATTATTTTTTTAAGCTATATTGATAGTAAATGTAGGAATTATAAAGGACAGAGGAACAACATTCTCACCTTTTTAATTGTCATTAATAAAATGTTGCCCAAATTCTTGATGAAGAATGTTAATAAGTTTGAGTCCACACAATCAACCAAACCTGCTAAATAGCACTGCTATTTGCTCTATATTAAACGTACTGTGATTGAAGAAAAATAGTTCAATAATTATTTTTAAAAATGAAGGTTCATTATCATTTCTACACACTTTCTACCTGGTTTTAGTTGTTTAAGTTCAGAGTATTTCTTCGTTTTTTAAAAAATCGACCAAAAATCTTTAAAAATAGTCAAAACCTTCCATGAGACAAATTTGGGTTACAACCCACCAGTTGAGAATCGCTGCCCTAAATCACTTTAAATTGTTTATCAGCCCTGCTTATGTCCAAGATGGGTTGTGTGTGTGTGTGTGTGAGTGTGTGTGAGCATGTGTGTGTGTGTGCGTGACGTGTGCCAGCTTGAGTCTACCGTGAACCCAGGACTCCGTCTCGCTTCACGGAGGGGGGGTTATTTCCTCTAGGCTCACAATGTAAATATTTGCTCTCGTCAGACTGGTCCGATGAGATTCCAGGAGGAGGAAGTCTTGAGGTCCACATAAATCAGACGCTCGAATAAAAGTGACAAAAACGAGAAAAAGGATAGGAATCTTGGAAATGCTGGAAAGGATAGAGAATTCCAGGGAAGAGGATGAATGCTGCAATCGTCGTCGTCCTCCTCCTCCTCCTCCTCCTCCTCCCCCTCCTCTCCTCTCCTCTAACCCCCTGTTATGTCTCCTGTGTGCAGTACTAATAATGTAGTGTAAATGCGATCGGGACAAGCGTTTGGTATGGGACTAGAGGAATGCATGAGAAGCCCTAACAGTCCATTCACTATCCGACTCTCTCCAGCTCTTCTCTCCCCACATTCTCACAGACTCTTGTGTCAGACAACAGCTACAATGTTCCCTATCTCAAAGGTTATGTCCCAGTTATCTCTCCTTCTTCCTGAAGTATGCACTTGTTCACTCCCCTTCACTGACTTCAAAGGAAATTTTAAAAAAGATGGTGTAAACGCCCACTAGCCCAATTACTATTGGGACGCACCCAGCCACCCACTGAGTTGTGGATCAGGCAGGTCAAAAAGACAGACAACAGCTACAGTGTACCCCATCTCAGGGTGAAAGACGATTGGTTCCAGAGACGGCCCCGATACATAGAGAGAGAACCACCGGACTCTGGCTGATTGATGTACTCCTGTCCTTATCCAGCGAGTCAGTGAGTTGCTTAGAGAGATGAAGGATCGGCAACAGAGCTACGGTCCGTAGAGAGAGAATCACTGGGAGAGTGTGAGCTTCAGTTCAGGGGTGTAGACTAGTCCTGAGCCAGACATAAAGTGATAAAATGCTCAAACTTTTCCGCTGTACTTTTGAGGCCTCCCAAATCTGAAAATCCAGATTCTGGCAAACACCAATAGCACTGTCTTGCCAATGACCTGCTTTGCGTTTTGGTTAGCCAACGTAAACCAAACATTTGTCTTTTATATTGAGCAATTTCACTCGTAACTAATCTGAACCCAGGTCAGTTCTGATGTTACCGAGATCAGACATAAACCCCTTTTTCTGTTTTGACTTATATTCATATACACTACTTGCTATGGCCCATTCATACAAAAACAATAACTACTATAGAAGTAATATGATAGATGGGGGTCTGGAGCTTGCCTTAGGAAGCAATACAATACACGTGTTTACATTGTCAGACAACACCCTACACACACTTCTTCAGGTGTGTGTGTGTGTGTGTATGCGTTTGCCTGTTTACATATGTGTGTGTGTCTGCTAAGGTTATGTAAACGTTACCATGAAGGATCTCTTCCTAACTATGAGGCTCTAACCCCCCCACCCCACCCCACCCCACCCTCCCCAACAACCAATGGCAATGCGTCCACAGAAAGAAAGAAAAAACTGACCAAAGTCAACAAGTTGCTCAACAAACGTCGGCGTGACAGTCCAAAAAACTTCTTTTTTTTTGGCAGTGGAGACCGTCCTGGCGAATGCCTGAGATTCTCTGAGGATACTTAGAAGTTGGAGGGTCAAGGGGGCTTCCTCATTTCTTAAATTGATGGGTTGGAGGTTTAGATGTGTTTTTTTCTGTTGCTGTTGTTATTTATGTGAGGACTGGAGGAGATTTTTTTTTTTTTGGGGGGGGCTCTGTTGTTGTGGAGGGGGCTGATGCCCCTAGCAGTCAATGGGTGGACGGTGCCAGACTGGACTGGCGCCATCACCCCTGAGAGAGACAGAGTCTATTTGCTGAGTTATTGGCTTGAGAGTTATGCAGAGAGATTCGCTCTATATCTATCATGACACAAGGCGAGACCCAGATGCAGACACAGGAGGCAGATGGTTGGAGTCTTACCCTATTGGATTAATAAATATTGTGAGGCAAGAGAATGGTTGTGGACAGGAAAAAGGGTCAAAACCAGTTCAGAGTACAAAAGGTACCGAAGGGCAGGAATCAAGGTCAAGGCAGGCAGGATGATCAGGCAGACGGGAAAGTAGTTCGGAGTCAGACAGGGGTCAAAACCGGGAAAACGATCATTTAACAAAAACACAAACTGAGTACTGGGAAAAACACGCTGGTTGACTTGACAAACATACAAGAGGAACTGGCACAGAGGAAAAACAGGGATAAATACACTGGGGAGAATAAGCGACACCTGGAGGGGGTGGAGACAATCACAAGGACAGGTGAAACAGATCAGGGCGGGACAATATCAAGCTTTAGTTGTTTCATTTATTGAGAGAATTTGTGTCTCCCAGAGTTAGGGCCGGATTAAGAAATAATAGGCTCCTGGGCTTTGGGTTTTTATAGCTCCCCTTCCATGTTCCCGGCACACCCTAATTTTCTGTGAACAAATCCAGGCACAAAGATGCAATTCGGTGCGTAGAAGCCGAATACTTAAACCATAACATTTGAAATGTGGCATAGGATACAGTTGAGCAGAGGCATTTTCAGGATTTCCACACATGGGGATTTCTTTTTTGCTGGGTCCGTAAAACAATTGGCCTTTCACGAATGCATTTCATGCAATTCTATGTCATTTGCATGACAGGAGACATCAGGATCTAAGATACTGTTCGCTCAAAATCGGGTGTTGTTCAGAAAATATTGTATCTACTGGTTCTGCAGATTAGTGTTCTCTTTTCAGCAGTTTGCTTTCCAAACTGTACGTTTTTCCCGCGATAGTATTTTGAAATGTGGCGAACTGACAACCATAGAAATATAATCCATAGATGTCAGTTCCCATTCAAGTCAGGACTGGCAGCCATTGCTAGTGTACCCATGAGTTTAACAGTCAAATTGCCAGGGTAAGAGGTTCCAAAACCCATCTATGGATTATAAACTCAGCAAAAAAAGAAACGTCCTCTCACTGTCAACTGCGTTTATTTTCAGCAAACTTAATTAACATGTGTAAATATTTGTATGAACATAACAAGATTCAACAACTGAGACATAAACTGAACAAGTCCACAGACATGTGACAAACAGAAATTGAATAATGTGTCCCTGAACAAAGGAGGGGTCAAAATCAAAAGTAACAGTCAGTATCTGGTGTGGCCACCAGCTGCATTAAGTAATGCAGTGCATCTCCTCCTCATGGACTGCACCAGATTTGCCAGTTCTTGCTGTGAGATGTTACTCCACTCTTCCACCAAGGCACCTGCAAGTCCCTGGACTTTTCTGGGGGGAATGGCCCTAGCCCTCACCCTCCGATCCAACAGGTCCCAGACGTGCTCCATGGGATTGAGATCCGGGCTCTTCGCTGGTCATGACAGAACACTGACATTCCTGTCTTGCAGGAAATCGCGCACAGAACGAGCAGTATGGCTGGTGGCGTTGTCATGCTGGAGGGTCATGTCAGGATGAGCCTGCAGGAAAGGTACCACATGAGGGAGGAGGATGTCTTCCCTGTAACGCACAGCGTTGAGATTGCCTGCAATGACAACAAGCTCAGTCCGATGATGCTGTGACACACCGCCCCCAGACCATGACGTACCCTCCACCTCCAAATCGATCCCGCTCCGGAGTACAGGCCTCGGTGTAACGCTCCTATCCTTCGACGAAAAACTCGAATCCGACCATCACCCCTGGTGAGACAAAACCGCGACTCGTCAGTGAAAAGCACTTTTTGCCATTCCTGTCTGGTCCAGTGACGGTGGGTTTGTGCCCATAGACAACGTTATTGCCAGGGATGTCTGGTGAGGACCTGCCTTACAACAGGCCTACAAGCCCTCAGTCCAGCCTCTTTCAGCCTATTGCGGACAATCTGAGCACTGATGGAGCAGCCTATTGCGGACAATCTGAGCACTGATGGAGGGATTGCGCGTTCCTGGTGTAACTCGGGCAGTTGTTGTTGCCATCCTCTAACTGTCCCGCAGGTGGGATGTTTGGATGTACCGATCCTGTGCAGGTGTTGTTACACGTGGTCTGCCACTGCGAGGACAATCAGCTGTCCGTCCTGTCTCCCTGTAATCGCTGTCTTAGGCGTCTCACAGTACGGACATTGCAATTTATTGCCCTGGCCACATCTGCAGTCCTCATGCCTCCTTGCAGCATGCCTAAGGCACGTTCACGCAGATGAGCAGGGAGCCTGGGCATCTTTCTTTTGGTGTTTTTCATAGTCAGTAGAAAGGCCTCTTTAGTATCCAAAGTTTTCATAACTGTGACCTTAATTGCCTTAAAGCTGTTAGTGTCTTAACTACCGTTCCACAGGTGCATGTTCATTAATTGTTTATGGTTCATTGAACAAGCATTGGAAACAGTGTTTAAACCCTTTACAATGAAGATCTGTGAAGTTATTTGGATTTTTACGAATTATCTATGGAAGAAAGGGTCCTGAAAAAGGGACGTTTCTTTTTTTGCTGAGTTTATGTCATGGCCACAACGCAACAAGGTGTTATGGTGTGGTGTGCATTTTTCATGCCATGGTTTAGGTCCACTTGTAGAATCTATGCCAAGGCGCATTGAAGCTTTTCTGGTAGCTCGTGGTGGCCCAACACCCTATTAAGTTTCAAGTGTTATTAGTTGTATGTATGGGATGCGCATGGTATACGTCGTCCAACAAAATGCTTACTTGCAGGTTCCTTCTCAACAATGTACTTAATCCAGAAATTTCTCCAAGTTTCACCATCATTTTCAAGTCATTTTGATGCTTTGTTATCGTCAACTCTGTTAGAGGCCCAACAGTAACCTTATCAGTTTGATATTATATGCTGGTTCAATTCCCACGGGGGGACCAGGGTTCAATTCCCACGGGGGGACCAGGATGAATATGTATGAACTTTCCAATTTGTAAGTCGCTCTGGATAAGAGCGTCTGCTAAATGACTTAAATGTAAATGTAATGTAATATGTGAGTTTATTTGTACAAGGACACCTGATCAATTACATTATTTTGGATTTATCTCAAACGTGATTTTAAATAGTTAGGCAGTGACGTACTAGTAAGGATAAATTATCTTACTTCATAGGATTTTATTGCCTGAGATGAGAAAAGGTGTTTTTCCGTAGGCTAAACACATCCTCCATGCAAATCAATGGTGAATAAAGAGATATTATAAAGTGAATTTCTTAAAAAGTTTGCATGTCCAAAAAGCACCCGTTTTGTGGAACAACCCACAGGCAGCTCAATTCTCCTCTTTTCATCACTAATTAGATAATTAGATATCAGATCAGCTCTGAAAAATATCTGATGTGAAAGGATTTGATATGGGTAACAGATCAGAATTGGGCTGCCTGTATAAGTGTAGCCTTATGCTGTAGGTCCATAAAGCTTTAACTGATGACTTTGAGAGAGGGAATGTGATGGAGGACAGGGACTCGGTGAAAGATCTGTAAAACAAACGCAGCTCTTTTTGTAAACAGGCTGTGTGTGTGTGTGTGTGTGTGTGTGTGTGTGTGTGTGTGTGTGTGTGTGTGTGTGTGTGTGTGTGTGTGTGTGTGTGTGTGTGTGTGTGTGTGTGTGTGTGTGTGTGTGTGTCATGCGTGTGTGCTGGGCGGATTGAAATACGAGCAGCCGTGAAACTGCCAGTAGCGTCAGGCACAGCCTAACTGCTCATCATTAACACTCCTCCATCCACTCCTTGTCCCACCCCCCCCATAAAACGAGGATAGACTTTTACAGCTTCATATAAAGTAGCCATTACACACAGAGTAGAAACACCCTGTGTTAAATGTGCTCTAATTCCTCTTCCTGGGGGCTGCCCAGAGGCCTACCATACAAGGGCGCAGTGGCAACACACATTCTCAGAAGGCAAAGACAGAGACACTTTATGGCATCCCCTCACCCCAACCCAGGCACGAACCAGGGACCCTCTGCACACATCAACAACGGTCGCCCACAAAGCATCGTTACCCATCGCTCCAAAAAGGCCGCGGCCCTTGCAGAGCAAGGGGAACCACTACTTCAAGGTTTCAGAGCAAGTGACATCACCGACTGAAAGGCTGCTAGCGCGCACCACCGCTACCTAGCTAGCCATTTCCCATCGGTTACATTCACCCCCCTTTCGACTTCCTCCTTTTGCGCAGCAACCAGTGATCCGGGTCAACAGCATCAATGTAACAGTTTAACTTTACGTCCGTCCCCTCGCCCTGACCCGGGCGCGAACCAGGGACCCTCTGCACACATCAACAACAGTCACTCACGAAGCATCGTTACCCATCAATCCATAAAAGCCACGGCCCTTGCAGAGCAAGGGGAACCACTACTTTAAGGTCTCAAAGCGAGTGACGTAACCGATTGAAACGCTATTAGCGCGCACCACCGGTAACTAGCTAGCCATTTCACATCCGTTACACTAGACACACACTCACGATAAACACGCTAGACCAGGGGTCCCCAACAATATTCAGCCGTGGGCCAATTTTTTTGTATGAGGATGGTCGGGGGGGATGGGGGGGTGCAGAGCATAATTACAAATCATTGACCACATGAACCCCAAATAAATATATTTCAGTAGAACATAATAGTTTCAAACCTTGATTAGATTGGTATACGATCACATACAGTATGTTTCTCTATGGCTGCGTTTACACAGGCAGCCCAATTCTGATCTTTCTTTTCTCACTAATTTGGTATTTTGACCAATCATATCAGCTCAGAAAAATATCTGATGTGATTGGTCAAAAGACCAATTAGTGTAAAAAAGATCGGAATTTTGCTGCTTGTGTAAATACAGCCTATTATGCGTGGGAATACTTGGGAACAGATTTCCTAAATTAAAATCACTTCGAGCTGATTTCCTGGTGTTTTATAGTCTTTAATGTCCAACAATGAAAATTCAAATAATAATATTAATATTTTTGCTCAGAAAACTTTGGGGGGCAAATAATATCACTGGCCGCCAGTTGGGGAAACCTGCACTAGACACACACACACACACACACACACACACACACACACACACACACACACACACACACACACACACACACACACACACACACACACACACACACACACACACACACACACACACACACACACACACACACACACACACACACACACACACACACACATACACACGCCACTGCATACGCAAGCCTCACATGTGGCGGTGTATGCCCTTTCTGACTTTTTTTTGTATGACCTCTTTTTGTCTGAGGGCCTCGGACTCTATCCCTCTCCGTCTCTCTCTCTCACTCTCACTGTCTCTCTCTCTCTCCTCTCCCTCCCATCTTTCAGTAGGTGTTGTGTTAGTGTCAGGGTGTCAGGGTGTTTTGTGATCTGTCCAGCGTTAGGTCCTGCAGGGAGAGGTGATGAAGAGGGGGCACACGCTCTGTCTGAGGCCCAGGGGCAGGGGTCAGAATGGGGATGGGACGGGACGGGGGGTTCAGGAAGTCTGCAGCTGTACTCTGGAACAAGGGCCTCTCTCTCTTTCTCCCTTTCTCTCTCTCTCTCTCTCTTTCTCCCTTTCTCTCACTCTCTCATACACTCTTTCCCTCACTTTCAGCTATCAGTCCAAACCAGGACCCATATGAGTGAACACAGCTCCACTGCCTGAACTGCGAACCCCCCACCATCCCCCACCTCAACCCCCTGTCCATTCCTGACACCCTGGTCTGTCTACTCTTAAAACAGCAATGTTCCTCAGCGGAGGAAGTGTGTGTGTGTGTGTGTGTGTGTGTATGTGTGTCTGTATGATGTGTATGTATGTGATTGAACCGTAAGTGTTGGACGATGTATAATGTCCTCTAAGCGTCCCCTCTTGTTGTTAACACTGTCTAATGTATTAGAGGCCTACAGCTGCTGCTGCTGTGTTCTCTGTTCTGTCAGCAGGAGTGATTAGTGGAAAGGCCTGTGAACGCCACTGGCCCACCAGGTAAACCTGTCATTATAGCTACTGTGTGAGTGAGTGAGTGAGTGAGTGAGTGAGTGAGTGAGTGAGTGAGTGAGTGAGTGAGTGAGTGAGTGAGTGAGTGAGAGAGATGTCACCTCCAAGGAGTTAAACCTGTCATTATAGCTACTGTGTGAGTGAGTGAGTGAGTGAGTGAGTGAGTGAGTGAGTGAGTGAGTGAGTGAGTGAGTGAGAGAGAGATGTCACCTCCAAGGAGGTAAACCTTGTGTTTTTGCTGTTATTTTGGTGGGTGTTTGCTTTGTTTTCTTGGACTAACTTGGCTTCTTCGAAGCTGGAAACAAAAAAGGGTTTTTCTGCTGTCCCCATAGGAGAAGCCTTTTTGGATCCAGGTAGAACCCTTTTTGCTTCCAGTTAGAACCCTTTTGGGTTTCATGTAGAGCTTTCTGTAGAAACAGTTCTACTTGGAACCCAAAAGGGTTCTACCTGGAACCAGAAAGGTTCCTCCTGTAACCAAAAAGGGTTCATCAAAGGGCTCTCCTATAGGGACAGCCGCAGAACCCTTTCAGGTTCTAGATAGCATCTTTTTTTTTTTGAGTGTATAGTCTGCATCTCCAAAGCCCTGGTCGAAGGTAGTGCACTACATATGGAATAGGGTTCTATTTTGGACGCAACTATAATGTGCAAGAAAATCCACCAGAGGTATGTAGCAATTTGGGTAAACTCAGATTTCTATGGGGATGAGATGCAGTAAGCAGCTAAACAGGGAAGGAAAGACAGACGTTGGGCGATCCAGAGAGAGATCTGGGGAGGGGGTTTTCCATGAGAGTCTCCCCCCAGACTGATGCTCTGTTCCTGGCCAGATGGGCCGCTGTATCCCCCCCTCAGACATCTGGGCAGCTGGACACCAGTCCTCATATCAGTGATTCGTTACAGCTCTATGGTTTTCTGGGACTTAGGCTATAGCCTCGGAATTCCACAAGACCTTTGTATGATTAGGGAATGCTGTGCGTGTGTGCTGTTGTCATGGAAACCGGTGGTGGAAGGCCACAGGTGTTACGGTTAATACCTTAAGGGTGACTGAGAAAGATGACAGAGGGGTCAGCGAGTGTGTGTGTGTGTGTGTGTGTGTGTGTGTGTGTGTGTGTGTGTGTGTGTGTGTGTGTGTGTGTGTGTGTGTGTGTGTGTGTGTGTGTGTGTGTGTGTGTGTGTGTGTGTGTGTGTGTGTGTGTGTGTGTGTGTGTGTGTGTGTGTGTGTTAATGTGCCCTATGACCCTAGGAGTGCTGGATACTCAAACTAAATTTGTCCACGGTATCAGTTGCCTTTTTTGATATGAACTCCTCTGGTGACCTCAAGACAATATGTCACATTGAGGTGTCTAATATGTTATCATGTAGCTACAGTAGCTTGGTCTTTGTGAATTTATGTTTTAAGTTTTAAACCTCCGGCTAACTGGACATTTTCAGTGTCGGTTTGCGGTCTTAAACACGCATGTGAAGTCATGTTATTGTTAAGAATAGAAAGTGTCCTTGCATGTGAATGTTGTTTTCTCGTTTAAGAACACAGGGATTTAAAAATAAAAAAAACATCCAAAAGAATCACAACAAGAGGCCTTGTCTGGCCACAAGCGGTGTGTCTGCGGTCCAGAGTCAGAGACCGTTCAGATGTGTGTTTGACTTGGTCTGTCTCAATTGTTAGCCTTTAGAAGAGAACAGGCGTGCAGTAGGCTTTAGGCTACAGCGCACACCCATTTACAAAGGAGGACCACAGGGATTGCATCTGCACATCAGTACAGTAGAGATAGGTTTCCTATTTTATCCGAACTTAAAAGGATAGCTATGGCAATTTTCAGAGAACAAACAAAATGATTTATGCAGTATGTTCCCCTTTTGTTCCCCACATGGGACGAGAAAGATGAACCAACAGTCTATGGGAAAGCACTAGTGGGCTTTTCGCTGGGGGGGGGGGGATTTGTTAGACTCAGCGAATCTGTCAGTCAGAGATAGAAATGATTCTGTCTGTCGTGTGGGAACAGAGATGTGCAGATGTGCTGGGTATTCTTCTGGATTCACTTTCAGGGTTTCCGTTTGTCTGTTTGAGATCCCACTAATGGAATACAGGCTCCCCATGGTCTCCAGAGATAAAGAAGATTCTCGTGTGATAACAACTTCTTTGGCTCCTTTAGAGACCTCTTTGGCTCCTGTGGTTGGTTCACGAGCCAATCGAAATGACTCACTTCGTCGTTTTATGAGGAAGAAATGAGGGAGACGAAGCTGTCTGGTGCTGTATGTTACTGTGCTAAAAGTGATGGACAATTACTGTAAGTCCTGCCGACATCTTTGGCCAAAGCTGCATCTTACCACCGTGTCCCCGCGCGCCTGAGGATTGACGTCTCGCACACATTTTCATTAACATTGACCCCGAAACCTATGCCCTTTCCTCTTTCTGTGGGGATATCATTCGGGTTTCAGACGTTTAAATGGTAGGCTGAAGTACGACAGCAAAGCGCTGAGCTTTCAACTAACTCTATCATCTGAACCCTCATCTCCATCAGGGTTAAACACACACAACACTCTCTCTCACTCAGCCTGGCCAAACTGATTTAGTGAGCGTGCTTTATTTCAGGCAGCAGAGAGAGAGCGAGGTCACAGACCCTGCGCAAGAGAGGGACTCACTCTGTAATTGTCTTCCTCCTCATCCATTCTGGGGTTTCCGGGAGGATGAGGGTTTGAAGCTCATTACCCAGGAGTTATGTGACACGCAGCTGGCTAGTAGAGCAGCGGCGCTCCTTCTCCTGCTCCACATCGTTTTCTACTTCAATTAGTCCCTGGTGTTGGTCCATTCTGCTCCACTCCGTGAGGGTATTTTAGCCTGGGCCTGGGCGCACTCTCTCCGATGTACATCTGGACTGGACCCGTGATGGCCCACTTCCTGGCCAAATGGAGGATATAGATAGGAGTCAGACAGTGAATTTGTCACTTGGAGATGTAAAGCACTCTCTTTGTGGGTCATTGCAGCCTGAAGCAGATGTGTTGCATGGTTCTTGCTATTGATATACTTTTAGGGTTTTCGTCAGTCTTTCCCAGTCTCAAATCCACTATGAGTTGGTCTTCTTGGCTAAGGTCAGATCATGGTATTTATGGACATAACTCATGAAAGGATGGAGACCCATTCAGTTCATCCGATACACACGTAGGATCGTTTATCACTGGTACGCTTTGCTGGTACACATTTAGGAAGTTCACAACATTCTCTTTCCAACACCGTCGTTCATTTCTGCGTTCTCAGAGTTCTTAGTCTACCTTTCTCTCATTCTTCTTCTCCCTCTATCTCTCCCTCCTTCTCTATCCATCCCTCCTTCTCTATCCATCCCTCCGTCTCTATCCATCCCTCCTTCTCTATCCCTCCCTCCTTCTCTATCCCTCCCTCCTTCTCTATCCATCCCTCCTTCTCTTTCCCTCCCTCTCCCTCTCCCTCACTCCCAGTACACAGTGTGTGTCTCAGTGAGAGGCAGGTCTGGTTCCTCTGAACTCTCGCCCTGTAGAGATGATTCCAGGGCCCAAATCCACAAAGCGTCTCAAAGTTGGAGTGCTGATCTAAGATCAGGTCCTTCTGTCTGTTCTTCATAATTTAACAGATCCTAGATTAGCTCTCCTGCGTTAAGATGCTGTATGAATACGAGTCCAAGTCTGTTACTAACCCCAGTGCCCCCCTGAGCCAGCCGACCAGCCAGTCCAGACCAAGTTTCCAGTCCAGGAATTAAAATGAAACTTTAAAACAGTATTTCTACTGTTTCACTAGAAGTGAAATATTTTTCGTGCATAAATAACTGTGTTTCCTGTTAACTATAAATGGAGGCTGTAAAAGGGGATCCAGGAGCCTCAAAGTGAACGATGAGAAGACATTCAGACATTCTGCTGCTTGCTTATGTAAGGCCTGTCTGACCTCTGATTTCAAAGAAGGTGGATATCATGGAGTGTGTATGGGCTACTTCAGTTATCACACACACACACACACGCACACACGCACACACACACACACACACACACACACACGCACACACGCACGCACACACACACACACACACACACACACACACACACACACACACACACACACACACACACACACACACACACACACACACACACACACACACACACACACACACACACACACACACACACACACACACACACACACACACACACACACACACACACACACACACACAAAGATCCAATAGCAGCAGAGCAGTTAGTTAACCACATAGTCTACACATTTGATGTGGGTGAGAGCGAGGGGGTTGTTCCAGGCTGTGCCCGGCTGCTGATCGGGCGGCTGGTTAATGGCACTTGGCTGACGCTGGTGTGTTTAGGTGGGGAATGAGTGTGTGTTGGCATGGAGGATCCGTTCCCGGGCGATGCCCAGGGCCTAACACCAGGGCATAAGAGAGAGAGAGATTTGAGGAGAGAGAGAGAGGGAGAAAGAGGGGGAGGGAGAGAAAGATGGGAGACAAAGAGAGAGAATGAGAGAGGGGGAGGGAAAGGGAAAGAAAGAGTGGAGGAGAGAAACAAACAGAGAGAGAGAGAGAGAGAGCGAGAGAGAGAGAGAGAGAGACACACTGCAGCTGCTGGTATCTTGGCACTAAAAGAACCCTGGAAAGTCACACCTCATGCTGAGTGTTGGGGAGTTATTTACTTTTTAACACCACATAGTCAGATCAACACTCACTGTACTGTATTTTCTGGTTACAAGCTACCTCAGTGTTTTCTGTCCTTTGCCCATACCTAGACTTAGACAGTCTACCTAGACAGTCTAGCTCTCTTGATAACTGTGTACTGTATACAGTGCCTTCCAGTCGGAAAGTGTTCAGATCCCTTGACTTTTTCCACATTTTGTTACGTTACAGCCTTATTCTAAAATATATATATTAAAAAATATATAATCCTCAGCAATCTACACACAATACCAAACAATGACAAATAGAAAACAAGTTTTTAGACATTTTTGAAAATGTATTACAAATAAAAAAACGTATTTACATAAGTATTCAGACCTTTTGCCATGAGACTCGAAATTGAGCTCAGGTGCATCCTGTTTCCATTGATCATCCTTGAGATGTTTCTACAACTTGATTGGAGTCCACTTGTGGTAAACTCAATTGATTGGACATTTTTTGGAAAAGCACACACCTGTCTATAATGCCCCACAGTTGACAATTGACAGTGCATGACAGTGCATGGCACAGTGATCTAGGGCACTGCATCTCAGTCACTACAGACACCCTGGTTCGAATCCAGAATGTTTCACAACTGGCCTTGATTGGGAGTCCCATAGGGCGGCGCACAATTGGCCCAGCGTCGTCCGGGTTTGGCTGGTGTAGGCCGTCATTATAAATAAGAATTTGTTCTTGACTGACTTGCCTAGTTAAATAAAGGTTAAATCTTTTTTTTTTTTTTTTACCAAGCCATGAGGTCAAAGGAATTGTCCGTAGAGCTCCGAGACAGGATTGTGTCGAGGCACAAATTTCCGCAGCATCGAAGTTCCCAAAGAACACAGTGCCCTCCATCATTATTAAATGGAAGAAGTTTGGAACCGCCAAGACTCTTCCTAGAGCTGGCCGCCTGGCCAAACTGAGCAATCGGGGGAGAAGGGGTCTTGGTCAGGGAGGTGACCAAGAAATCGATGGTCATTCTGACAGAGCTCCAGAGTTCCTCTGTGAGGATGTGAGGTAAAAGGCAAATGACAGCCTGCTTGGAGATTGCCAAAAGGCACCTAAAGACTCTCAGACCATGAGAAACAAGATTCTCTGATCTGATAAAACGAAGATTGAACACTTTGGCCTGAATGCCAAGCGTCACATCTGGAGGAAACCTGGCACCATCACTACAGTGAATCATGGTGGTGGCAGCATCATGCTGTGGGGATGTTTTTCAGCGGCAGGGACTGGAAGACTAGTCAGGATCGAGGGAAAGATGAACGGAGCAAAGTACAGAGAAATCTTGATGAAAACCTACTCTAGAGCACTCAGGACCCCAGACTGGGGCGAAGGTTCACCTTCCAAAAGGACTTCGACCATAAGCACACAGCCAAGACAACACAGTCTTCATCGACCTGGCCAAGGCTTCGACTCTGTCAATCACCGCATTCTTATTGGCAGACTCTACAGCCTTGGTTTCTCAAATGACTGCCTCGCCTGGTTCACCAACTACTTCAGATAGAGTTCAGTTTGTCAAATCAGAGGGCCTGGCAGTCTCTATGGGGGTGCCACAGGGTTCAATTCTCGGGCCGACTCTTTTCTCTGTATACATCAATGATGTCACTCTTGCTGCTGGGGATTCTCTGATCCACCTCTACGCAGACGACACCATTCTGTATACTTCTGGCCCTTCTTTGGACACTGCGTTAACAAACCTCCAGACAAGCTTCAATGCCATACAACACTCCTTCCGCGGCCTCCAACTGCTCTTAAAGGCAAGTAAAACTAAATGCATGCTCTTCAACCGATCGCTGCCCGCACTCGCCCGCCCGTCTAGCATCACTACTCTGGACGGTTCTGACTTAGAATATGTGAACAACTACAAATACCTAGGTGTCTGGTTAGACTGTAAACTCTCCTTCCAGACTCACATTAAGCATTTTCAATCCAAAATTAAATCTACAATCAGCTTCCTATTTCGCAACGAAGCCTCCTTCACTCATTCTGCCAAACATACCGTCGTAAAACTGACTATCCTACCGATCCTTGACTTTTGCGATGTCATTTACAAAATAGACTCTAACACTCTACTCAGCAAATTGGATGTAGTCTATCACAGTGCCATCCGTTTTGTCCCCAAGCCCCATATACTACCCACCACTGCGACCTGTATGCTCTCGTTGGCTGGCCCTCGCTTCATATTTGTCGCCAAATGCAAATTAATTACTTAAAAATCATACAATGTGATTTTATGGATTTTTGTTTTAGATTCCGTCTCTCACAGTTGAAGTGTACCTATGATAAAAATTACAGACCTCTACATGCTTTGTAAGTAGGAAAACCTGCAAAATTGTCAGTGTATCAAATACTTGTTCTCCCCACTGTATATTTTTTAAAACATGATTGGCTTCTGGACAAGTCTCTGAATGTCCTTGAGTAGCCCAGCCAGAGCCCGGACTTAAACCCGATCGAACATCTCTGGAGAGACCTGAAAATAGCTGTGCAGCGACGCTCCTCATCCAACCTGACAGAGCTTGAGAGGATCTGCAGAGAACAATGGGAGAAACTCCCCAAATACAGGTGTGACAAGCTTGTAGTGTCATACCAAAGAAGACTCGAGGCTGTAATCGCTGCCGAAGGTGCTTCAACAAAGTACTGAATAAAGGCTCTGAATGCTTATGTAAATGTGATATTTCAGTTTATATATTTTTATACCCCCTTTTTTCCCCAATTTCCTGGTATCCAATTGGTAGTTACAGTCTTGTTCTATCGGTGCTATTCCCATACGGAGAGAGGCGAAGGTCAGTTGCTATGCGTCCTCCGAGATATGACCCAGCCAAGCCACAGTGCTTCTTGACACAATGCCCGCTTAACCCGGATGCCAGTAACACCAAGGTGTCGGATGGAAACACCGTACACCTGGCGACCGTGTCAGCATGCATGCACCCGGCCCGCCACAGGGGTCGCTTGGGCGACGACGCTGGGCCAATTGTGCGCCGCCCCATTGGTTTTCTGGTCGCGGCCGGCTGTGACAGAGCTTGGACTCAAACCAGGATCTCTAGTGGCACGGCTAGCACTGAGATGCAGTGTCTTAGACTACTGTACCACTCGGGAGGCCACAGTTGATTTGTTTTTAATAAATTAGCAAACATTTCTAAAATCCTGTTTTTGCTTTGTTGTTATGGGGTGTTGTGTGTAGATTGATGAGGGAAAAAAACAATTTAACAATTTTTGAATAAGGCTACCAAAATGTAACCTACTGTACCAAAATGTGGGAAGAGTCAAGGGGTCTGAATACTTTCCGGAGGCACTGTACATTGCAAAATGTTATTGTTAAATCCATGCAGTGTGCCATTGGTTTGATTAGTGTTGATTGAGTATAGAAAGTAGCCCATTCCATTACAGTGAGAGATCACGATTGTTTCTCTTAGTCTGATCAATTGACTTACTTTATGAAGAGTTAACTGGTCTGTAACACAAGGGATGCATTGAGATGGCCTTCCTTTTCTGTGAGGATGAATTATTGTGTACAGTACAGATGTAGTATCTTAATTTGAACCAGTTTGCTACAGCAGGAATATAATCCTGCACCAACTGGAAATGTGAATTATTATGTGGATTGTAATTAATGGACATTTTTGTAGGGGTTGATATATTTTTTGTAAGGGGAAATCAAGTCGGAAATTTCAAAGTGGAAATTACAAACTTCAGAAGCCTTTTTAAACATCAAATGCAGTAAAACATGTATTCTGCAACAGGGTGATCAAATTAAGATCCTACATCTACAGATGGAGGAATGTTTGAAAACAAGCTCACTAGCTCAATAACCAGACAGCTTCCTGACTTGGCTGATCAGCCTCAGATGCTTCCAACACAAAGCAGAACTGCTAAGTCAACAGGACTATAATACAGCTCAGAGATCTCGGCATTTGCTCATGGATACATTTTTTTGTGTTTGCGTATGTATACAGTGTTTACGTGTGTGTGATCAGTCCTTTGACATGCAACTCATTACTTTTCTAGGTGGGTTTAGTCTATCACCAAGTGTTTTGTCTCTGTCTCCTCTTCACAGCGTGCCCACCTGGAACCTACAAACCGGAGGGCACTCCAGGAGGCCTGAGTACCTGCCTGCTGTGTCCTGACCAGCACCACACCTCCCAACCCGGCAGCACAGCACCCAGCGACTGTGTCTGCAAGCAGGGTTACAGGTCCCGAGGGAAGACCTGCGAAGGTAACGCTGTCCAGACTGTCCGTGCTACACACACTTATGTTGCGTCCCAAATGGCACCCTATTCCCTTTAGAGTGCTACTTTTAACCAGAGGCCCTATGGGGGGAATGGAGTGCCATTTGGGACGCAGACTTAATTAGTCAGAAACACAAGTTCGATTTCGCAGACACAAAGTAGGCCTAGTTCTGGACTAAAAAGCATATTGAATGGAGAATGCTCTAATAGCTTTTTAGTCCAGAATTAGGATTAATCTGCATCTGGGAAACCGGCACACATGTACTGTATAAACACACATGTTCACCCTCAAACACACTTAGTATGCTTCTTGAAGTGCATACAGTAGTTACAACCGACCCCTAAGAATGTGTCAACAGCGTGCTGTGTCAGTCTTTCCCCTCTTCCTGCAGCTGAGAGAGGTCACTTCCCAAATAGCACCCTATCCCCTACAATCTACATAGTGCACTACTTTTGACCAGAGTCGATCTAAATCTGTCAGTGCAGTGAGTGAAACTTATCTTATCTCATCGAATGTTTTTCACTTTTGACCCTTTTCTCTTCCCCTCCATCTCTCCGTCCTCTCCATCCCCAGAGGTGTACTGCCCGGAGCTGTCTCCTCCAGGGAATGGTTTCTTCATCCACAACGTGTGTAATAACCAGTTCAATGCGGCCTGCGGGGTGCGATGCCAGCCTGGCTACGATCGACAGGGTAGTGGCATCAGACTGTGCCAGCCAAACGGGACATGGTCAGGCTCTCCGCCCAGCTGCAGAGGTGAGAGGGTCGTATCAATCAATTCCCTGGTTCTCTCGAAATCCCAGTAGGAACATTCCCGGAATCAGGAAGAAATAAGCAGGAAATCCTGTATCCTTCAACCCTAAATAGAACACACACACATACACAGTAACGAAGTATGCACAGACACACACACACACACACACACACACACACACACACACACACACACACACACACACACACACACACACACACACACACACACACACACACACACACACACACACACACACACACACACACACACACACACACACACACACACACACAAACACACGCAGTAACTTAATGCATGCACACACGTACACACCCAATATTTCCATCTGTCCAATATGTGTCTGCTATACCGATATGTGTCTGCTATACCGATATGTGTCTGCTATACCGATATGTGTCTGCTATACCGATATGTGTCTGCTATACCGATATGTGTCTGCTATACCGATATGTGTCTGCTATACCGATATGTGTCTGCTGTACCGATATGTGTCTACTGTACCGATATGTGTCTGCTGTACCCGATATGTGTCTGCTGTACCGATATGTGTCTGCTATACCGATATGTGTCTGCTATACTGATATGTGTCAGCTACACGATATGTGTCTGCTATACCGATATGTGTCTGCTATACCGATATGTGTCTGCTGTACCGATATGTGTCTGCTGTACCGATAGGTGTCTGCTGTACCGATATGTGTCTGCTATACCGACTGTGTCTGCTATATCGATATGTGTCTGTACCGATATGTGTCTGCTGTATCGATATGTGTCTGCTATACCGCTATGTGTCTGCTATACCGATATGTGTCTGCTATACCGATATGTATCTGCTATACCGCTATATGTCTGCTATACCGATATGTGTCTGCTGTACCGATATGTGTCTGCTGTACCGATATGTGTCTGCTGTACCGATATGTGTCTGCTATACCGATATGTGTCTGCTGTACCGATATGTGTCTGCTGTACCGATATGTGTCTGCTATACCGATATGTGTCTGCTATATCGATATGTGTCTGCTATACCGATATGTATCTGCTGTACTGATATGTGTCTGCTATACCGATATGTATCTGCTATACCGATATGTGTCTGCTATACCGATATGTGTCTGCTATATCGATATGTGTCTGCTATACTGATATATATCTGCTATACCGATATGTATCTGCTATACCGATAGGTGTCTGCTGTACCGATATGTGTCTGCTATACCGACTGTGTCTGCTATATCGATATGTGTCTGTACCGATATGTGTCTGCTGTATCGATATGTGTCTGCTATACCGCTATGTGTCTGCTATACCTATATGTGTCTGCTATACCGATATGTATCTGCTATACCGCTATATGTCTGCTATACCGATATGTGTCTGCTGTACCGATATGTGTCTGCTGTACCGATATGTGTCTGCTGTACCGATATGTGTCTGCTATACCGATATGTGTCTGCTGTACCGATATGTGTCTGCTATACGGATATGTGTCTGCTATATCGATATATGTCTGCTATACCGATATGTATCTGCTGTACTGATATGTGTCTGCTATACCGATATGTATCTGCTATACCGCTATATGTCTGCTATACCAATATGTATCTGCTATACCGCTATATGTCTGCTATACCGATATGTGTCTGCTATACCGATATGTGTCTGCTATACCGATATGTGTCTGCTATACCGATATGTGTCTGCTATACCGATATGTGTCTGCTATACCGATATATGTCTGCCGTACCTATATGTGTCTGCTATACCGATATGTGTCTGCTATACCGATATGTGTCTGCTATACCGATATATGTCTGCTATATCGATATGTGTCTGCTATATCGATATGTGTCTGCTGTACCGATATGTGTCTGCTATACCGATATGTGTCAGCTACACGATATGTGTCTGCTATACCGATATGTGTCTGCTATACCGATATGTATCTGCTATACCGATATATGTCTGCTATACCGATATGTGTCTGCTATACCGATATGTGTCTGCTGTACCGATATGTGTCTGCTGTACCGATAGGTGTCTGCTGTACCGATATGTGTCTGCTATATCGATATGTGTCTGCTGTACCGATATGTGTCTGCTATACCGATATGTGTCTGCTATATCGATATGTGTCTGCTATACTGATATATATCTGCTGTACCGATATGTGTCTGCTGTACCGATATGTGTCTGCTGTACCGATAGGTGTCTGCTGTACCGATATGTGTCTGCTATACCGACTGTGTCTGCTGTACCGATATGTGTCTGCTATATTGATATGTGTCTGTACCGATATGTGTCTGCTGTATCGATATGTGTCTGCTGTACCGATATGTGTCTGCTGTACCGATATGTGTCTGCTGTACCGATATGTGTCTGCTGTACCGATATGTGTCTGCTATACTGATATGTGTCTGCTATACCGATATGTGTCTGCTGTACCGATATGTGTCTGCTGTACCGATATGTGTCTGCTATACGGATATGTGTCTGCTATATCGATATGTGTCTGCTATACCGATATGTGTCTGCTGTACCGATATGTATCTGCTGTACCGATATGTGTCTGCTGTACCGATATGTGTCTGCTATACCGACTGTGTCTGCTATACCGATATGTGTCTGCTATACCGATATGTGTCAGCTACACGATATGTGTCTGCTATACCGATATATGTCTGCTATACCGATATGTGTCTGCTATACCGATATGTGTCTGCTATACCGATATATGTCTGCTGTACCGATATGTGTATGCTATACCGATATGTGTCTGCTATATCGATATGTGTCTGCTGTACCGATATGTGTCTGCTGTACCGATATGTATCTGCTGTACCGATATGTGTCTGCTGTACCGATATGTGTCTGCTGTATCGATATGTGTCTGCTGGACCGATATGTATCTGCTGTACCGATATGTGTCTGCTGTACCGATATGTATCTGCTGTACCGATATGTGTCTGCTGTACCGATATGTGTCTGCTATACCGACTGTGTCTGCTATACCGATATGTGTCTGCTATACCGATATGTGTCTGCTATACCGCTATATGTTTGATATACCGATATGTGTCTGCTATACCGAAATGTGTCTGCTATACCGATATGTGTCTGCTATACCGATATGTGTCTGCTATACCGATATGTGTCTGCTATACCGATATGTGTCTGCTATACCGATATGTATCTGCTATACCGATATGTGTCTGCTATACCGATATGTGTCTGCTATACCGATATGTGTCTGCTGTACCGATATGTGTCTACTGTACCGATATGTGTCTGCTGTACCGATATGTGTCTGCTGTACCGATATGTGTCTGCTATACCGATATGTGTCTGCTATACCGATATGTGTCAGCTACACGATATGTGTCTGCTATACCGATATGTGTCTGCTATACCAATATGTATCTGCTATGACGATATATGTCTGCTATACCGATATGTGTCTGCTATACCGATATGTGTCTGCTGTACCGATATGTGTCTGCTGTACCGATAGGTGTCTGCTGTACCGATATGTGTCTGCTATACCGACTGTGTCTGCTATATCGATATGTGTCTGTACCGATATGTGTCTGCTGTATCGATATGTGTCTGCTATACCGCTATGTGTCTGCTATACCGATATGTGTCTGCTATACCGATATGTATCTGCTATACCGCTATATGTCTGCTATACCGATATGTGTCTGTACCGATATGTGTCTGCTGTATCGATATGTGTTTCTGCTATACCGCTATGTGTCTGCTATACCGATATGTGTCTGCTATACCGATATGTATCTGCTATACCGCTATATGTCTGCTGTACCGATATGTGTCTGCTATACCGATATGTGTCTGCTATATCGATATGTGTCTGCTATACCGATCTGTGTCTGCTGTACTGATATGTGTCTGCTATACCGATATGTATCTGCTATACCGATATGTGTCTGCTATACCGATATGTGTCTGCTATATCGATATGTGTCTGCTATACTGATATATATCTGCTATACCGATATGTGTCTGCTATACCGATAGGTGTCTGCTGTACCGATATGTGTCTGCTATACCGACTGTGTCTGCTATATCGATATGTGTCTGTACCGATATGTGTCTGCTGTATCGATATGTGTCTGCTATACCGCTATGTGTCTGCTATACCGATATTAGTCTGCTATACCGATATGTATCTGCTATACCGCTATATGTCTGCTATACCGATATGTGTCTGCTGTACCGATATGTGTCTGCTGTACCGATATGTGTCTGCTGTACCGATATGTGTCTGCTATACCGATATGTGTCTGCTGTACCGATATGTGTCTGCTATACCGATATGTATCTGCTATACCGATATATGTCTGCTGTACCGATATGTGTCTGCTGTACCGATATGTGTCTGCTGTACCGATATGTGTCTGCTGTACCGATATGTGTCTGCTATACCGATATGTGTCTGCTGTACCGATATGTGTCTGCTGTACCGATATGTGTCTGCTATACGGATATGTGTCTGCTATATCGATATATGTCTGCTATACCGATATGTATCTGCTGTACTGATATGTATCTGCTATACCGATATGTATCTGCTATACCGCTATATGTCTGCTATACCGATATGTATCTGCTATACCGCTATATGTCTGCTATACCGATATGTGTCTGCTATACCGATATGTGTCTGCTATACCGATATGTGTCTGCTATACCGATATGTGTCTGTTATACCGATATGTGTCTGCTATACCGATATATGTCTGCCGTATCTATATGTGTCTGCTATACCGATATGTGTCTGCTATACCGATATGTGTCTGCTATACCGATATATGTCTGCTATATCGATATGTGTCTGCTATATCGATATGTGTCTGCTGTACCGATATGTGTCTGCTATACCGATATGTGTCAGCTACACGATATGTGTCTGCTATACCGATATGTGTCTGCTATACCGATATGTGTCTGCTGTACCGATATGTGTCTGCTGTACCGATAGGTGTCTGCTGTACCGATATGTGTCTGCTATATCGATATGTGTCTGCTGTACCGATAGGTGTCTGCTGTACCGATATGTGTCTGCTATACCGACTGTGTCTGCTATATCGATATGTGTCTGTACCGATATGTGTCTGCTGTATCGATATGTGTCTGCTGTACCGATATGTGTCTGCTGTACCGATATGTGTCTGCTGTACCGATATGTGTCTGCTGTACCGATATGTGTCTGCTATACCGATATGTGTCTGCTATACCGATATGTGTCTGCTGTACCGATATGTGTCTGCTGTACCGATATGTGTCTGCTATACGGATATGTGTCTGCTATATCGATATGTGTCTGCTATACCGATATGTATCTGCTGTACTGATATGTGTCTGCTATACCGATATGTATCTGCTTTACCGCTATATGTCTGCTATACCGATATGTATCTGCTATACCGCTATATGTCTGCTATACCGATATGTGTCTGCTATACCGATATGTGTCTGCTATACCGATATGTGTCTGCTATACCGATATGTGTCTGCTATACCGATATATGTCTGCCGTACCTATATGTGTCTGCTATACCGATATGTGTCTGCTATACCGATATGTTGTCTGCTATACCGATATGTGTCTGCTATATCGATATATGTCTGCTATATCGATATGTGTCTGCTATATCGATATGTGTCTGCTGTACCGATATGTGTCTGCTATACCGATATGTGTCAGCTACACGATATGTGTCTGCTATACCGATATATGTCTGCTATACCGATATGTGTCTGCTATACCGATATGTGTCTGCTATACCGATATATGTCTGCTGTACCGATATGTGTCTGCTATACCGATATGTGTCTGCTATACCGATATGTGGCTGCTGTACCAATATGTGTCTGCTGTATCGACATGTTTCTGCTGTACCGATATGTGTCTGCTGTACCGATATGTGTCTGCTATATCGATATGTGTCTGCTGTACCGATATGTGTCTGCTGTACCGATATGTATCTGCTGTACCGATATGTGTCTGCTGTACCGATATGTATCTGCTGTACCGATATGTGTCTGCTGTACCGATATGTGTCTGCTGTATCGATATATGTCTGCTGTACCGATATGTATCTGCTGTACCGATATGTGTCTGCTGTACCGATATGTATCTGCTGTACCGATATGTGTCTGCTGTACCGATATGTGTCTGCTATACCGACTGTGTCTGCTATACCGATATGTGTCTGCTATACCGATATGTGTCTGCTATACCGCTATATGTTTGCTATACCGATATGTGTCTGCTATACCGATATGTGTCTGCTATACCGATATGTGTCTGCTATACCGATATGTGTCTGCTATACCGATATGTGTCTGCTATACCGATATATGTCTGCCGTACCTATATGTGTCTGCTGTACCGATATGTGTCTGCTGTACCGATATGTGTCTGCTATACCGATATGTGTCTGCTATACCGATATGTGTCTGCTATATCGATATGTGTCTGCTATACCGATATGTGTCTGCTGTACCGATATGTGTCTGCTATACCAATATGTGTCTGCTATACCGATATGTGTCTGCTATACCGATATGTGTCTGCTATATCGATATGTGTCTGCTATACCGATATGTATCTGCTATACCGATATATGTTCTGCTATACCGATATGTATCTGCTATACCGATATGTGTCTGCTATACCGAAATGTGTCTGCTATATCGATATGTGTCTGCTGTACCGTTATGTGTCTGCTATACCGATATGTGTCTGCTGTACCGATATGTGTCTGCTATATCGATATGTGTCTGCTATATCGATATGTGTCTGCTATATCGATATGTGTCTGCTATACCGATATGTATCTGCTATACCGATATATGTCTGCTGTACCGATATGTATCTGCTGTACCGATATGTGTCTGCTATACCGATATGTATCCGCTATACCGATATATGTCTGCTATACCGATATGTGTCTGCTATACCGATATGTGTCTGCTATACCGATATATGTCTGCCGTACCTATATGTATCTGCTTCATGCCTCTGCCTCTCCTTTCTATCTTGATATCTGTCTCCTCTTTTTTTGTATTTTTTTGCTCTCTCTTCATTTCAGTCTTTCATCATGTTACTTCCATTTTCCTCATTCATTCTTTACCAATTCTCTCACTCATCACATCTAATTCTGAGTGATTCTCATATTTAAGTGTTGGTATTATATAGCTGCCATATTGTCAATGTGTATTTATTTATTTTATTTAACCCTTATTTTACCAGGTAAGTTGACTGAGAACACATTCTCAGTTACATCAATGACCTTGGGAATAGTTACAGGGGAGAGGAGGGGGGTGAATGAGCCAATTGGAAACTGGGGATTAGGTGGACCAGATTGGGAGTTTAGCCAGGACACCGGGGTTAACACCCCTACTCTTATGATAAGTGCCATGGGCGAACACAAAACGTATTCATAGACCACTGTTCCTGATTATTACCCCTACACACACACACACACGCACACACACACACACGCACACGCACACGCACACGCACACGCACACGCACGTGCGCACGCACACACGCACGCACGCACACACGCACGCACGCACGCACACACACACACACACACACACACACACACACACACACACACACACACACACACACACACACACACACACACACACACACAGAGACTGCTCCCAGAAGGGTTTTATTCAACACATGTGTCTTTTATAATTCATTATTCAACAATGGGAACTTCTTCAAAGAGTTTCTGAATCTCCATCTGACGTTCCAACGCATTCACAAACATTTATGGGACACATCGGCCTATCAGGAAGACACGCACGCGCACACACACACACACACACACACACACACACACACACACACACACACACACACACACACACACACACACACACACACACACACACACACACACACACACACACACACACACACACACGAATCCGCAGACATTAATGTTGGTAAGAGGCTTGTTAAGTTGAAACATGGTGTGTGGACTATCTGGCTGGTGTGTCAACATTTTGACTGTAGATTAAGATCATGTGTGTTCGGATTGAATTATGGGTAAACGTTTACTGGGATCACTACTGTGTGCCAGCAGCTGCAGAGAGAGAGAGAGGGAGAGAGAGAGCGTATGTGTGCATAGATGCCTGCCTGCTTGCCTGCGTGTGTGTGTGTGCGTGTGTCTGCATGCATGTCTGTGTGTGTCTCTCTACCTGTCTGTCAGTCTGTCTTGTTCCACTGTGGGACACCCAGCCAGTTCAACTATTAGAGAGATGGTCTCCTGAAAGACTGTGTATCAGTGATGATGAAAACCGGCACACTGAACACACTCTGTTAGACATCAGGCCAACTAGAACCATCCGTTCATGATCATTGCAGTAGAGCAAATGATAGGTCCCATGAAATATTCAGCTAATGTTTTAGACACATGAGGTATTCTTTAGGAATGGTGCCTTCTTCAATCCTCATTGTATCTGCCTCTTTTTTTCCTACCAGTCTGTCTCTCTCTCTCTCTCTCTCTCTCTCTCTCTCTCTCTCTCTCGATCTCTCGCACGCTCTCCTCTCCTCCTTCTCTTAGTTTAACCAGATATTTTCATTGCAGTTAGACTGGCAGTCTCGAAGTCTTGTGTCCGATTCTGTTTCTCTGTGTACCGCAGTGCGCTCCTGTCCCACCCTCTCCCCGCCCCAGCATGGACACATGAACTGCAGCACGGGTGTCGCCTCCTACAGGGCAGCGTGTGAGGTGCGCTGTGCCAAGGGCTACAAGCTGGAGGGAGACGCCAGGCTCAGTTGTCAGGCCGACTCGCAGTGGAGCGGGATCCAACCACGGTGTGTGGGTAAGCCTGCAGGAACCTACTACCCCGCTCTCCCCCTGAAACCTCATTCTACCCCGCTCTCCCTCGTCACACCCTTGGTGTCTTCATCTCATACTCCCATCTTTATAGTGTCAGTGAACAACCTTGACCCAGTCTGACAGAGTTCAGTGTGTCTGTGTTGTGATTCCTCCGTTGTTCCTCTGACAAGTCATTATTAGGTGAAAGGTCAGAGCAAGATGCATGTACTGGGGTGTTGGTGTACAATACTGTACGCTCACACACACTTGAAACAGAACACAGTGGTTAAACATATGGTGTGGATTTGCTTGCAGCGGCGCTACATCACTTTAGAGAAAGATATATCTGCCTGCTCATAACAAAAGATGTCTGACACAGGCACACACACACGCACACGCACACGCACACACACACACACACACACACACACACACACACACACACACACACACACACACACACACAAGCCCAACACGAGCACGCACACACACTCACCACACAGAGGCACCAAACACACAACAAATGGGCAGAACGGTAGTGTTTTACCCACAAACCTCCGGCCATTCGGCTTTGGCCTCCAATGATTCACCGTCTCTCTGTATCTCTCTCTCTCTCTAGCTATTTAAAAGCTACAGACATCTAACCAAAGGCACTCATTTCGTTTCTGTTGATCGACTCCAATCTCCCCCGGATGAAGTTCTGATTGAGTTACAGTTTGTTTGTGTAGCAGTGTAATGTGATCACTTTGGCTGCTTTGCTAAAAGGGGCTGGATATATTTTCTTTTAATCCGATGAAGTCTCCACTGTTATTTTGAGAGGAGAGTGTTTCTCCTATTGCTCTTCCCTCCTCTCTTCCTCCTCTCCTTTCCTCTCTTCCTCCTCTCCTCGCCTCTCTTCCTCCTCTCCTTTCCTCTCTTCCTCCTCTCCTTTCCTTTCCTCTCTCCCTACTCTCCTCGCCTCTCTTCCTCCTCTCCTCTCCTCTCCTCTCTTCCTCCTCTACTTTCTTCCTCCTCTCCTCGCCTCTCTTCCTTCTGTCCTTTCCTCTCTTCCTCCTCTCCTTTCCTCTCTTCCTCCTATCCTTTCCTCTCCTTTCCTCTCTTCCTCCTCTCCTCTCTTCCTCCTCTCCTCTCTTCCTCCTCTCCTTTCCTCTCTTCCTCCTCTCCTCCAAATCTGACTCCATCTAGAAGCCAAAAGACTAGAGAATGATCTGGGGACAGTTCTGGGTGGAAGCCACTCACAAGCACTATGTCCAGGAATGCATTAAACCCCTTGTCTGTAATAGCTGTGCGGTCTTATATTAATTTCCGAGGACATTCTTGTTTCTTTTGTAGTGAAACTGATTTACTGCTTCAGAACATTGGTTTATTGCATGACGACTGAGCGAGCCTTGTTTAAAGGCCAGAGATTCAATCTCTCTGTAGGGTGAAAACACAGGAAACAGGTTGATGTGCTCCAAGATTATTCTCTTCTTTTCCTTCCCCAGTTCCATTACTGTAAGTCTTTGTGTTTCTCTGCTTCATGTAGTTGAAGTCAATGCAGTCAGTTTTTTGTGACTGTCAAAAGATGTCTTCTCAGTTAGGGCATGGAATTCTCCCTGACTATGTGACCTGACCACGACAAATGACTTGCTTCACTCATAGTATATCTCATCTTCTGTCTCATCTCTCTCTCTCTCTCTCTCTCTCTCTCTCTCTCTCTCTCTCTCTCTCTCTCTCTCTCTCTCTCTCTCTCTCTCTCTCTCTCCTCTCTCTCTCTCTCTCTCTCTCTCTCTCTCTCTCTCTCTCTCTCTCTCTCTCTCTCTCTCTCTCTCTCTCTCTCTCTCTCTCTCTCTCTCTCTCTCTCTCTCTCTCTCTCTCTCTCTCTCTCTCTCTCTCTCTCTCTCTCTCTCTCTCTCTCTCTCTCTCTCTCTCTCTCTCTCTCTCTCTCTCTCTCTCTATATATATATATATATATATATATATACACACACAACCGTTCAAAAGTTTGTGGTCACTTAGAAATGTCCTTGTTTTTGAAAGAAAAGCACACTTATTTGTCCATTAAAGTAACATAAAATTGATCAGAAATACAGTGTAGACATTGTTAATGTTGTAAATGACTATTGTAGCTGGAAATATCTACATAGATATTTTATGGAATATCTACATAGTCATACAGAGGCCCATTATCAGCAACCATCACTCCTGTGTTCCAATGGCACGTTGTGTTAGGTAATCCAAGTTTATCATTTTAAAAGGCTAATTGATCATTAGAAAACCCTTTTGTAATTATGTTAGTACAGCTGAAAACTGTTGTACTGATTAAAGAAGCAATAAAACTGGCCTTCTTAGACTAGTTGAGAGCCTGGAGCATCAGCATTTGTGGGTTTGATTACAGGCTCAAAATGGCCAGAAACAAAGAACTTTCTTCTGAAACTCGTCAGTCTATTCTTGTTCTGAGAAATGAAAGCTATTCCATGCGAGAAATTGCCAAGAAACTGAAGATCTCATACAACGTTGTGTGCTACTCCCTTCACAGAACAGCACAAACTGGCTCTAACCAGAATAGAAAGAGACAGTCCATCATTACTTTAAGACATGAAGTTCAGTCAATATGGAACATTTCAAGAAAGTTTCTTCAAGTGCAGTCGCTAAAGCTGGCTCTCATGAGGAACGCCACAGGAAAGGAAGACCCAGAGTTACCTCTCCTAGAGGTTAACTGCACCTCAGAAACTGCAGCCCAAATAAATGCTTCACAGAGTTCAAGTATCAGACAAATCTCAACTTCAACTGTTCAGAGGAGACTGCGTGAATCAGGCCTTCATGACATAATTTATGCAAAGAAACCGCTACTAAAGGACGCCAATAAGAAGAAGACACTTGCTTGGGCCAAGAAACACAAGCAATGGACATTAGACTGGTGGAAATTGGTCCTATAATCTGTCCAGTGGAAATCTGGTATATCAAATATGAAGTATATTTTGATTTGTAACACTTATTCAGTCACTACATGTGTTATTTCATAGTTTTGATGTCTTCCGTATTATCCTATAATGTAGAAAATAGTCCAAATAAAGAAAAACCATTGTATGAGTAGGTGTGTCCAAACTTTTGACTGGTACTGTACTGTATATGTCTCTCTTGCCTCAGAGGTGCGTTGTCCCCCCATGGTGACTTTGAGGAACGTCCTGCTGTCGCCCCCTGCCTGTGGACAGAGGAAAGTGAAGCCTGGCACCTTGTGCCGCCTTGCCTGTCGCCACGGTTACCGTCTCCAGGGAGACCTGGAGGCACGCTGTCTCTCCTCCGGGGACTGGAGCGCTAACGTCCATAAAGCCACCTGCACAGGTAAAAAAAAAAAGTAGGATACTGTGTGTGTGTGTGTGTGTGTGTGTGTGTCTGCTCGTGAGACAGTTTTCCATGCACCCCTTCTGCACCTTCCGTGCATTTCTTTCCATGTGAACCTCCTGCTGACTGCTTTAGTAGTCCCTAATACAGAGGAGAACCAATCCCTGTGTTTGAGGGTTGGGGGAACAACGTTGTAATTGCATACAGCTTCTCCAGATGCTTTGCAGGTGAAAGAGGTGGCTGTAGAATGAGTACTGTTTCGGGCTTTATATCCACACACATGGACACGCACGCATGCACACACACGCACCCGCACCCGCACGCATGCTCACACACACACACACACACACACACACACACACACACACACACACACACACACACACACACACACACACACACACACACACACACACACACACACACACACACACACACACACACACACACACACACACACACACGCATCCCTCATGGCCTCCAATAGAAAGCAGGCTGATTAAGGCTGTGTCATTAAAAAGTGGAAGATATGTCATAAAGATAAAAGGAGTGGAGAGAGGGATGGGGGATGTCATTGAGATCCATGGGGTGGCTGAGGCCAAGGTGGGTCTGCTCTGGTTCTCTTCTCACTGGCACATCTGGGAGGGAGGGAGGGAGGGAGGGAGGGAGGGAGGGAGGGAGGGGGGGAGGGAGGGAGGGAGGGAGGGAGGGAGGGAGGGAGGGAGGGAGGGAGGGAGGGAAAAGAATAAGAGTAGAGAGAAGAGAATAGAATAGAATAGAAGAGAAGAGAAGAGAAGAGAAGAAAGGAGAGAAGAGTAGAGAGCTGACCTGGTTCCAGCCTCTCTCATAATACCTATGACACAAACAGTAAAACATTTCCCTTCCAATAAAGGGAAAACCCTGGCAGATCTGATCAGAAGTCTGTGTGTAAGTTTAATAGAGACGGATACTTCACTAGATGGGTCATGTCCAGCTGTGAACTTCCACACAAAAGGTAGTCCAGCTCTGTTCTCAATGACCTACCTGGCTTAGTAAAGGTTAGAAGGAATCAGGTGTTTGACACAACTAGCTGTGTGGAACTGGTGGTCAGTACAAAGGGTTAGCATTGCACTAGTATGTAAGGGATGGAACAGAGATAGTGACAGCTGTAATAGACTTATATGGCTATGAGGTGATGTCGATAATAAAGATGGACATATAATTGGCTATGAAGTCGATGTGTTAGACTACAGTACAATTAATTCAAAACGGAGGGGGCTCTGACGTGCTGTGTTAGAGAGGTCAGAGGTTATATGTGACAGCACTGTCACTCCCTCAGTGATAACAAGTAGCATGGCCACATATGACAATGTGTGATGTAGAAGGCTGCAATGGCACCCTACTCCCTACACAGTGCACTACCCTGGTCAAAAGTAGTGCACTATGTAGGGAATTGGGTAGCATTTGGGATGAAGACAAAGGCTCTTCCTCGGTTTGTTGCTTTAGTTCATGTCCCTCTTGTAAGTGTACCCACTGGGCACAGACGTCAGTTCAACGTTTGGTTGAGTTTTCAAATAAAGTGAATCCAACGTGAAATCAACAGAACATTTCACCATGTCATTGGATTTAGGTTAAAAGTTGGGTGACAAAAATACAAAATGCCCGTAAGTTGATGACTTTTTTCAAATCAAATCAGTTTTCTATGTTGATTCAACGTCATCACAGATTTTTGTTGTTGAAATTACGTGGAAACAGCATTGATTCAACCAGGTTTTACCCACTGGGTATTGTTCTTAGAAGAGTTGGAGTTAATTCCATCTAATTTCCTGTCAATTGAGGAGTTGAATGGCAATCATATGGAGTGCCATCATGTCAAGTTAAACTGACTGGAATTGAAACAGAATAAAATTGATTTAGGATTTTACAGTGATTGTTGTTTGTTGTTGTTGTTTATTTTCTCACCCTCTTTATCCATCCTCTCCGTCCACTCGAATATTTAAGACTGTCATTTATTGGTTGTTTATTTTCTCAACCTCTCCATCTCTGCCTTTCATCTGTCGTTTTGTTTTCTCACTCCATCCAGACTCAGAGCCCCCTTGGGTCCAGTGCCCCAGAGACGTGGTGGCAGAGACGGACGAGAGGCGTGGCACTGCCAACATCAGCTGGAACGTGCCTGCTGCTACTGACAACTCTGGGCAGGAGGTGAGGAGAGGGCTGTCTCTTTACTCCTTCAGGGCATGCTAGTGTTTGTATACGTACCTGTCCTGAGGTAAAAGGTTGCCACAAGCAGCACCGCAGATATTGAGAAGAGCGAGATGCAAGACTTCTCTCTCACACAGTCACACACTGTATCTGTGCATGGGTTTGCTTCACACTGTTACAGCCTGGTTGCCAGGGGACCAAAACAGGGGAGAAGTGGAGCCTTGCGCTTCAACCCTCTTAGTTGTTACGGAAATTTACCCACCATGCTGTTTGCTTTCTGCATCTCAACTCAGCAAAAAAAGAAACGTCCTCTCACTGTCAACTGCGTTTATTTTCAGCAAACTTAACATGTGTAAATATTTGTATGAACATAACGAGATTCAACAACTGAGACATAAACTGAACAAGTTCCACAGACATGTGACTAACAGAAATTGAATAATGTGTCCCTGAACAAAGGGGGGGTCAAAATCAAAAGTAACAGTCAGTATCTGGTGTGGCCACCAGCTGCATTAAGTAATGCAGTGCATCTCCTCCTCATGGACTGCACCAGATTTGCCAGATTGAGATCCGGGCTCTTCTCTGGCCATGGCAGAACATTGACATTCCTGTCTTGCAGGAAATCACGCACAGAACGAGCAGTATGGCTGGTGGCATTGTCATGCTGGAGGGTCATGTCAGGATGACCTGCAATGACAACAAGCTCAGTCCGATGATGCTGTGACACACTGCCCTAGACCATGACGGACCCTTCACACCCAAATCGATCCCGCTCCAGAGTACAGGCCTCGGTGTAACGCTCATTCCTTCGACGATAAACACAAATCCGACCACCACCCCTGGTGAGACAAAACCGCGACTCGTAAGTGAAGAGCACTTTTTCCCAGTCCTGTCTGGTCCAGCGACGGTGGGTTTGTGCCCATAGACAACGTTGTTGCCGGTGATGTCTGGTGAGGACCTGCCTTACAACAGGCCTACTAGCCCCCAGTCCAGCCTCTCTCAGCCTATTGCGGACAATCTGAGCACTGATGGAGGGATTGTGCATTCCTGGTGTAACTCGGGCAGTTGTTGTTGTCCTCCTGTACCTGTCCCGCAGGTGGGATGTTCGGAAGTACCGATCCTGTGCAGGTGTTGTTACACGTGGTCTGCCACTGCGAGGACGATCAGCTGTCCATCCTGTCTCCCTGTAGTGTTGTCTTAGGCGTCTCACAGTACGTACATTGCAAGTTATTGCCCTGGCTACATCTGCAGTCCTCATGCCTTCTTTCACCATGCCTAAGGCACATTCACGCAGATGAGCAGGGAGCCTGGGCATCTTTCTTTTGGTGTTTTTCAGTCAGTAGAAAGGCCTCCTTAGTGTCCTAAGTTTTCATAACTGTGACTTTAATTGCCTACCGTTTGTAAGCTGTTAGTGTCTTCACGACCATTCCTTGACGACCATGTTCATTAATTGTTTATGGTTCATTGAACAAGCATGGGAAACAGTGTTTAAACCCTTTACAATGAAGATCTGTGAAGTTATTTGGATTTTTATGAATGATCTTTGAAAGACAGGATCCTGAAAAAGGGGTGTTTCTTTTTTTGCTGAGTTTACATCATCTAAGTCTACCTTTAATCTTTTTTCGTGAACAGCTTTTCACAAAGAGTCACAAGGTGAAAAACATCAACCCAGTCCTAAACCTCAAAGAGCAAACAGTAGCACAGTGTCAAGGAACAAGCAAAAACTCCCAAGGAAGGAAGAATACTGCAGAGGAACTAAACCTGTCAGGGTTTATTGAGTAATCGAATGGTAACGGTGTTCTTTTGACCACTGACCCCTACCAAATACAATGCTATTTCTCTGTAAACAAATTAACAACAGACTTTCAGCATGCTTGTACAGAAGGGCATTAAACATGTACTGCACTGACACAAATGACTGATGATTGGTTGAAAGAAATTGATAATAAGAAGATTGTGGGCGCTGTACTGTTATATTTCTCTGCAGCCTTTGATATCATTGATCATAACCTGTTGTTGAGAAAACGTATGTGTTATAGCTTTTGAACCTCTGCCAAATCATAGATTCAGAGCTATCTATTTAAAATAACTCAGAGGGTTTTCTTTAATGGAAGGTTCTTTAATGTCAAACATGTCAAATGTGGTGTTCCGCAGGGCAGCTCTCTAGGCCCTCTATGCTTTAATTTTTACCAATGACCTGCCACTGGCATTAAACAAAGTATGTGTGTCTATGTATGCTGATGATTCAGTTATATACTCCTCAGAAACCACAGCTAATGAAGTCACTGAAACCCTTAACCTCTCTGGGATAGATGGGACGCTTGCGTCCCAACAGCCATGTCAAAATGTAGAGCGCCAAATTCAAAAAAATTATATAAAATTAAACTTGATTAAATCACACATATAAGATATCAAATTAAAGCTACACTCGTTGTGAATCCAGCCAACATGTCAGATTTCAAAAAGGCTTTTCGGCGAAAGCATAAGATGCTATTATCTGATGATAGCCCAATGTAAACAAGAGAGTGTAGCCTATTTCAACCATGCTAGCGCTACTCAAAACGCTAATATAAAATATAAAACATGCATTACCTTTGACGAGATTCTTTTGTTGGCACTCCAATATGTCCCATAAACATCACAAATGGTCCTTTTGTTCGATTAATTCCATCCATATATATCCAAATTGTCCATTTATTTGGCGCCGTTGTACCAGGAAAAACAGCGTTCAATTTGAACAAAATCACGACACAATATCTAAAAAAAATTACCTCTAAACTTTGCCAAAACATTTCAAAGTACTTTTGTAATACAGCTTAAGGTATTTGTAAACGTTAATAATCGATCAAATTGAAGACAGGTCAATCTGTTTTCAATACAGGATATCAACAAACTCACGGAACATTTCATGTCTTGCCCAAATCTCAAACATAAACAAACGACGTCCCTCCACTTCCGGGTCAATATCTTTTTCACCTCACTAAGAAAAAACCTTAACCATTTTCCATACAATGGCGACATCCAGTGGAAGCAGTAGAAACTGCGCATTTACTGATTAGAATTCTGGTTTGCCCAAAACAATCCATTGAACATAGAGGAACTTAACAATAAAAAAGTTAGTCCTCAGGGTTTTGACTGCTATATAAGTTCTGTTATACTTACAGATATGATTCAAACAGTTTTAGAAACTTCAGAGTGTTTTCTATCCAAATCTACTAATTATATGCATATCTTATATTCTGGGGATGAGTAGCACGAAGTTGAAATTGCGCACACTATTTTTCCCTAAGTGAAAACTCTGCACCCTATCATCAAGAAGTTAACAAAGAGTTGCAGTCTGTTTTGGAATGGGTGGCCAGTAATAAACTGGTCCTGAACATCTATTAAACTAAGAGCATTGTATTTGTTACAAATCATTCCCTAAGTTCTAGACCTGAATCTGGTAATAAATGGTGTGGCTGTTGAACAAGTTGAAGAGACTAAATTACTTGGTGTTACTTTAGACTGTAAACTGTCATGGTCAAAACATATAGATTCAATCGTTGTAAAGATGGGGAGAGGTCTGTCCGTAATAAAGAGATGCTCAGCTTTTTTGACACCACACTCCATAAAGCAAGTCCTGCAGGCTCTAGCTTTATCTTATCTTGATTATTGTCCAGTCATATGGTCAAGTGCTGCAAAGAAAGGCCTAGTTAAGCTGCAGCTGAACCAGAACGGAGCGACACGTCTTGCTCTTCATTGTAACCAAAGGGTTTATATTAATACTATGCATGCCAGTCTCTCTTGGCTAAGAGTTAAGGAAAGACTGACTGCCTCACTTCTTGTTTTTATAAGAAACATGAATGTGTTGGAAAGTCTAAATTGTTTGCATAGTTAGCTTACACACAGCACTGACACACACACTTACCCCACCAGACATGCCACCAGGGGTCTTTTCACAGAACAAATTCAAGGAAAGATATAGTATTATACAGAGCCATCTTATATAATGAAAGCGAACAGCAAACCTGGCTTCAAAAAACAAATATAGCAACACCTTACGGCACAACGCCTCTCCCGCATATAACCTACTTGTTGTGTGTATTTACTGGCATGTACAGTATCAGTCAAAAGAGTGTGCAAAGCTGACATCAAGAATCTAAAATCTAAAATATATTTTGATTTGATTAACACTTTTTTGGTTACTACATGATTCCATATGTGCAATTTCATAGTTTTGATGTCTTCACTATTATTCTACAATGTAGAAAATTGTAAAAAATAAAGAAAAACCCTTGAATGAGTAGGTGTGTCCAAACTTTGGACTGGTACTGTATGTGTAACTGATAGATGCACACACACACACTTAATGGTAATTTTTTTTTAAATGTATGTCAATTGTAAAGTCTTTTGTCTGTAATGTCTTTTTAGTTTTGTGTCAGACCCCAGTAGAACTAGCTGTTGCCATTGGCGTCGGGCTAATGGGGATCCTAATCAATCAAAATTCAAATACCTCTGACCTCTGCCCTCTAGGTCCTGGTCCAGGTGAAACCTGTGTACACCCCTCCCCAGCTGTTCCCCATAGGAGAGGAGAGGATCACCTATGCAGCTACAGACCGTGCTGGGAACCAGGCTAACTGTACCTTCACTGTCACTGTCATAGGTGAGGTCAGATCACAACCAAAAATCAATCACATCACATCCACCTCATAACCACATCACAACCAACCATCAGATCACAACCACATATTAGAACCACATCCCAACCCCATCATAAAACAACACAACAAAACAAAACCAATGTGAAACATGTAGTTGAGATTGTGGCCCTGATTTATCCTGACCACATGACCTGACCCAGGAAAAGGAAAAACTCCAGGATAGCCTACAGGCCGTAGTTATACTGTAGCTTTTAATTAGCGGCCAGAGTTTTTCCTGTTCAGGTTAGGTTTTCAGGAAATACTTGTGGTAGTTCCTATTTCCAATGACTCAGTTGGTTCTTGAGACTCCAGAGTTGTGGGTTCGATTCCCTCATGGGCCGCACATACAGTATTAAACACGTGTTTACTGTAAGTCACTTTGGATAAAAGCGTCTGGCTAAATAACTCGTCTACACAGTAGTCACAGGTGCCAAGCAAACTCAAGTGCACAACGTGTGAAAATTAAGGGTGTCCAGTGTCACACACTTGATACCCTCAGAACTCAAGGGGGAAAAGCACTGCGGTAAGCTGTGAACATTTCCATGTGCTATTATGAAGAAATGCAGTGGTTTTTTTATTACACACACATGTTTAACTGGTGCCCTTGAAAACAGCGCATACCACTAAGACTATATAACGTAGCATACTTTAACATAGGGTTACATTGTATTGTTATCCTATTTTAGGAATATTACTACTGCTAATATGTTAGTAGTTCTAATTTAACATAGCTACAATGCTAAAGACTAAATAAAAATCCAACGTTCAGGTGGACATTAAATGTTCTTCTTTACCTCTTCTAAATGTGTTGTGCATACTTGGTTGTCATGGTCAAGCTTTGTTCCCTCCCAAACAACGGTGATGGTTTTCCTTCCTAGATACGGAGCCCCCTGTGATTGACAGGTGCAGGTCGCCACCCACTTTCCAGGCCACAGACATGCAGACGGCCGTCGTTTGGGAGGTGCCGCAGTTTTCCGACAACTCAGGTATGCGGTATCCCAGACTGCACCTCTTCCGCTCCCTCTCTCTCTTTCTCTCTTTCTCTCTCTCTCTCTCTCTCTCTCTCTCACTCCAGAGGGGACTAATGGTTAAACAGGGTCTTTTCCGTCGGGTGACTGGAAAAAGGAGACAGAGAGACAGTGGGAAATAATGTGTGTGTGTGTGTTTGTGTGTCTGAGTATGTGCATGTGTGTGTGTGTGTGGGTGACAATATAATGGTGGGAACCAGACAGACAGACAAGGGTGTGGTACAGACAGTATGTTAATGTCATTGCCATGCTTTTATTTCAGCCACACCCATCGCTGACAGGTGTAAAAATCGAGCGCACAGCCATGCAATCATAGACAAACATTGGCATTCTTCACCATCTGGCAGTCCAATGGACGAATCTGGGTTTGGCGGATGCTACCTGACCCAATGCATAGTGCCAGCTGTAATGTTTGGTGGAGGGCGAATAATGGTCTGGGGCTGTTTTTCATGGTTCGGGCCCCTTAGTTCCAGTGAAGGGAAATCTTAACGCTGCAGCATAGTATGACATTCTAGATGATTCTGTGCATCCTTCTTTGTGGCAACAGTTTGGGGAAGGCCCTTTCCTGTTTCAGCATGACAATGATCCCGTGCACAAAGCGAGTTCCATACAGAAATGGTTTGTCGAGATCGGTGTGGAAGAACTTGACTGGCCTGCACAGAGCCCAGACCTCAATTGAACACATTTGGGATGAATTGCAAGCCAGGCCTAATCGCCCAACATTAGTGCCCGACCTCACTAATGATCTCTGTGTCTGAATGGAAGCAAGTCCCCGCAGCAATGTTCCAACATCTATTGGAAAGCCTTCCCAGATGAGTGGAGGCTGTTATAGCAGCAAAAGGGGGACCAACTCCATATTAATGCCTATGATTTTGGAATGAGGTGTTCGTCGAGCAAGGCCACGGCATCATAGAGAACACACACACGCACACACACACACACACACACACACACACACACACACACACACACACACACACACACACACACACACACACACACACACACACACACACACACACACACACACACATACACGCACACATCATAGAGTGATGTTAATAGTGGACCTCTCCCCCTGGCTAGCTCACAGACAGACAGAACTTCCCCAAACATCAGCCCTGTGAACAGATACTACACCATCACTACACCATGACTCTCTGTATATCTGTATATCACTCTTTATATCACTGTCCTGCTGGGAGCTTACACACACACGCGCACGTACCCACCTAGCATAGACACGTAGTATATACACGCATGAACGCACACACATACTCAGACTTATACTCAGACACATACAGTACACACACACACTAACGTTCCTGCCAAGGTCCACACACGATATGCCTTCAACAAACAGAAGTAACCACATGGTGGTTTTCAGCTGAGGTGGCGCGACGACGTCACTGCGACGTTGATCCAACGTCAGCATGTTTTGTTTTTCCATCAGGCCCACGCCCTGATTCCTAACACCCCCCCCCCCCCCCAACCCCCCGCTTCACACACACGCACTTGTCCCTGGTGCTGCTTGGGTTCTATTTAATTAGAGACTGGCTGGGGAGACACGGCCAGGACACCACTCAGCCAGACTTGTCATCCTGGCTGGAATGAGAATGTCTCTCTTCTCTACTGTCTGTGTTAGAGAGGGTGTGTGTGTGCGTGCGTGTGCGTGTGTGTGTGTGTGTGTGTGTGTGTGTGTGTGTGTGTGTGTGTGTGTGTGTGTGTGTGTGTGTGTGTGTGTGTGTGTGTGTGTGTGTGTGTGTGTGTGTGTGTGTGTGTGTGTGTGTGTGTTTTATGCATTATAGTTCAGGTAAATACACCAAATATTGTTGTTGTGGGGGGAGGCCTGGGGGAGGTGCTCATTTTGGAAGTGGGCTGCTCATTTGACGGCTACATGGAGCAGGCTTTTGCCGAGAAGCTGCTTAAATACAAGTCCCTCGTGGTGCGCTTGGACAGCCTCGGGTGGAGGTGCAAGCTGGTGGGGCTGATATTTGACAGTCTTGGCCACGTACACAGGCTTGCAGTGCGTGGCCTCCAGATTGCGGGCCTGACAAAAACTAAGGCAAAGCAATTGGCTAGGCACTGCTCTGTTTCAGCTGTCGTGGGCAGCCTAGCTGTTTGGGGAAGGAGGTGCTCTCTGTACCCTCGAGTGCGATGCACTTGAAACGTCTGGATACTTTTTTTGTACATTTGATTGGTGGATTCAAATAAAGTATTTAAAGTGTGTGAGTGTCCATGGGAGAGGAATATAATAGGACAGCTTGTGGAGATCCCTCTTCTCTCTCTCTCTTTATCTCTCTCCCTCTTTCCAACTCTCTCTCTTCTCTTTATCTCTCCAACCTATCCATCCCTCCAGCTGGTAGCAATTACCCCCAGGCTGCCTAGATGATGGTTATTATTCCGGTGCCATGTGATGCCCAGAGAGAGACTAGCCAGACGTTTTCATGTGTCAACATGCCCTGCTTTATTATAACTTATATGGTTTACCAGGACTAGACTGACTCATTTAGGAGTAGAGTGACGTTGCCCCTAGACGTTGATCTTGGGTCAGTATGACATTTTCCTCACTGATGGTTAAGGTTATGATTGGGGGGAAGCTGATCCTAGATCTGTACTTAGGGGAAACTTCACCCCACAGTTACTCACTCTGCTATGTATACTAACTGGCAACCCAACACTGCCCTCTGAGGGCCTGTTCCAGAAGTGCAATTCACTTTTGGGGAAATATACTGTATAGACCTTGAACGCTGCTAAACAGTAACTCAGAATAATGATTTTGGACTTGATTGTGGGAAGGTTGCATTCGACCAATGATTTAAATCCTTGCTCTAAGAAATGATAAGAAACTACACTGTTTGTAGTTTGTCATTGCTTTAAAGCATCAATCAGCAGATGAAACAATAACAAATATTAATCCCCGCCCCTGTTTTGTCAAAAACCTTAGGGATGGCGCTGGAGAAATGAAACCACTCTCAAATTCATACAGTAGACAGAGCGATGGATGCAAGGACCGACCATCCATGATATCAAAATTAGAGTTTTAACCATGTTTTGAGGCTATATAGTATTTGTTTACATTTACGTGGTTTACCAACATTGGAGTAAAATATATTTTGTGTTCTGATGGGGTATGAAAGTTGAACTAAGCTCATGAGGCATTTATACGTACATTTTTTGAATTTATGAGTCCAAAGATGTAAGTAGCAACTGGCACATAGAAAGCTCTGTAATATAATTTTGGCTTCTGTACAGTATGTAATTGTTGGTTATTGTTGCTGTTGTGTTGTGTACCATTCCCAGGTGGGCGTCTGAGTGTGTACACCACCCACACACCCGGGTCTCTCTTCTCTGTGGGAGAGACGGTGGTGAGCTACACAGCTGCCGACCAGGCAGGCAACAATCGCACCTGTGACCTCACCATCACTGTACAAGGTAACAGGAAGTAGAGTTTACTAGAGTTAAACAGAGTTTCCTAGAGTTTACTAGATTAGTGTATTCTGTATCTTTGCTGTATTTTGGCTTTACAAGGACTTAGATCTTTGTTAGACTTCTTGGGAAACTTAAGGGATATTTAAATACTCATGTTTTATGTCATATTCATTTTGTAACACAATGAGAGATTTGCTATTTTGTGATAGATCTCAAATCACTTGTTTGGTACTGTACTGCTCCTTTGCTATCCACCGTTCTTCCTTCCTCCTTCTTGTACCACATTACTCCTCAATGTAGAGACAGGGTGCCCACGCAACAAATAGTTTGTTCTTGTTTATTTTTAAATTCAATATAATTAAGCCAGCCCCATAACTACACTACCCATAAAACCCTGTGTGTCTTTATTATGTCCCAGGGTCTACTTGTGAGCAACCATTTGCGCCAGTGAACGGGGGGTTTGCCTGTTCTGATGAAGAGGACGGGGTCAACTGTACTCTGTACTGTAACGCTGGATACAGCTTTGCACAGCAGACTGTCCACAGCTACTTCTGTGCCAACAATGGAGTGTGGGAGCCGCCACACTCGCCCGACAGACCCGACTGCTCCTGTGAGTGACCTTAGTCATAGGTGCATGCCAAATGGAACCCTATTCACTATATACAGTAGTGTACTACTTTGGGCTCGGGTCTTTGGGCTCTTGTCTCTGGTCTTTGGGCTCTGGTCTTTGGGCTCTGGTCTTGGTGCTCTGGTCTTTGTGCTCTGGTCTTGGTGCTCTGGTCTTGGTGCTCTGGTCTTTGTGCTCTGGTCTTGGTGCTCTGGTCTTTGGGCTCTAGTCTTTGGGCTCTGGGTATGGGTATGGGTTCCATTTGGGATACAGAGCTTTCATCCATTTTCTTTTCATCTTTTGTCCCGTCTTCTCTTTTCTCCTCTTATGTTACAGTTACAGTATTATGTGTACATACATACTACGCATGATTGAAATGTTGACTGTGTGTGTCTGTGTGCGTGCATGCGCGTGTGTGTATATGTGTGTGTGCGCGTATCCTGTCCGTACTCTCAGTGAACCGTATTGCCAACCATGGCTTCAAGCCCTTTGAGATGCTGTTCAAAGCCTCTCGCTGTGATGACCTGGACCTGGTCAAGTCCTTCACTGGGGAGTTCAACACTAAACTAAGAGACATGGTGAGAACACAAATCACATCAACAAAGGAGTACACACACACACACACACACACACACACACACACACACACACACACACACACACACACACACACACACACACACACACACACACACACACACACACACACACACACACACACACACACACGGTATATGTTTTAATTTCTCTCTCAATTGTATCCATAGCTCCCGACCATCTGCAGCCACGATGACGTTGCCTGCAAGTTAGAGGTGATATCCCAAGGCCACTGTCTGGAGTACAACTACGACTATGAGAATGGATTCGCCATCGGTAAGACCTTCATATGCTATTGGACCAGGAGTTTTCCCTGACCACCTAACCACGTGATCATGTGACCTTGTTATAGGTTTCTTCCCTGGTCAGATCTGTAAAAACGTATTGTCCAAACTATAAGAATGTACTGTACAAGCAGTAGGGCCTTGAGATGTATGTATTTCCTAATCATTTCTCTTCATAACCCCCTCTCCCTTCCTTCCCCTCTCCTCTCCCTCCCCTTCCCTCCCCTCTCCCGCCCCTCTCCATCTCCCTCTCACTCTCCAAGGCCCAGGAGGATGGAGCAGTAACTTGGGACCCCAGAGAGGTCAGGACTATGCCTACTTCGACTCGGGCTTTGCTACGGACATCCCGCGAACCCCTATGCAGCAGGATGGTAGTGCCAGGACGGGAACCTCCCATTACCGCAGCAAAAGGCACCGTAAGACCACCACCAGAGACCACAAGATACAGATATTCTTCAACATCACAGGTAGGCTGGTGGCACGGTCAACATAAACAAAATGAACTTATGCACTTGAATTTGTTTGTGTTGTTGTTTCGAGTCCCGTGCTTTGAGCTGTGTCCATTCTCCCAGCAAGCATCCCGCAACCCTCGTCCAGGAACGACTCAGTGGAGGTAGCCAATCAGAAGCGCCTGCTGCGGATCCTGGAGCAGCTGACCAATCGCCTGAAGCGGACGCTGGCCAAGAAGCAGCTGTCATCCTATCACGTGTCGTCTGAGATGATCGTGGTGGCTGACCCCAAGTCCCTGGAGAGCAAGAGGGCCTCTCTGTTCTGCCGACCTGGGTCTGTACTGAAGGGGAGGATGTGTGGTGAGCAGTGGGCCATGAGATACACACCGTACACTATGTCTAGGCAGCATGGTCTGAACAAATGAATGAACGAATGAACAAATGAACGAATGGATGAATGAATGAACGTTTGGCCTTACACTATTCTATGTGTTGTTGTGTGTTCCAGTCCAGTGTCCGGTAGGGACCTGCTGACTATTCTCTGGTTGTGTGTGGTTATATGTGGTCATGTGTAAATATGTGTGGTTATAGTGTGTGTTGTTGTGTGTTCCAGTCCAGTGTCCAGTGGGGACCTACTACTCCCTGGAGTACGCAGAGTGTGAGAGTTGCTGGCTGGGTTCCTACCAGGACCAGGAGGGTCAGATGGAGTGTAAGACCTGTCCCGATGGATCCTCCACAGCCTACCTCCACGCACGCAACCAGGACGAGTGCAAAGGTAAAACACTGTCCCCCGGACAAGGTTAAACACATGGACAAGGTACTCAGGTCGACTCATACATTGGTAATACTGTACATAGGGCCATGTGAACTGACCAGAAAAACTCTGGGTCCCAGTAACTAGTTGGATCTGAATAGGAAAACTCCTGGTCCCAGTAACTAGCTGGATCTGGCCAGGACAACTCCTGGTCCCAGTGACTAGTTTGATCTGACCAGAAAAACTCTGGGTCCCAGTAACTAGTTGGATCTGAACAGGAAAACTCCTGGTCCCAGTAAGTAGCTGGATCTGACCAGGACAACTCCTGGTCCCAGTGACTAGTTGGATCTCACCAGAAAAACTCTGGGTCCTAGTAACTAGTTGGCTCTGCCCAGTAAAACTCTGGGTCCCTGTAACTAGTTTGCTCTGACCAAGAAAACTCCTGGTCCCAGTAACTAGCTGGATATGACAAGGAAAACTCCTGGTCCTAAAATACTGTATCGTCAACTCTATTCCTCATGAATGTAATACCACCAGGGGGTGTTACTCCTAAGTAATATTGAAGGTTATAAACTCAATGAACTCATTATTAGTATATGTTATATTGTATGTGTTTCCATGGGTATGTTTCAGAGCAGTGCAAGCCTGGAGGTTACTCTGTGAACGGGCTGGAGACGTGCGAGTCGTGCCCGCTGGGGTACTACCAGCCTGGGTTGGGATCCAGAGAGTGTCTGGTCTGTCCGGATGAGACCTCCACCGTCACCAGCGGGGCAAGGGAGATGGCTGAGTGTGGAGGTGAGTGAGAGGGAGGGAGGGAGGGAGGGAGGGAGGGAGGGGAAGGAGTGATGTAGGGAGGGAGGAGAGAGAGGGAAGGAGGGGGACGTAGGGAAGGAGTGATGTAGGGAGGGAGGAGAGAAAGAGTGAGGGAGGGGGAAGGAGGGAAGGAGTGATGTAGGGATGGAGGAGAGAAAGAGGAAGGGAGGGGGAAGAAGGGAAGGAGTGATGTAGGGAGGGAGGAGAGAGAGAAGGAGGGAGAGGGAAGGAGGGATGTAGGGAGGGAGGAGAGAGAGAAGGAGGGAGAGGGAAGGAGGGATGTAGGGAGGGAGGAGAGAGAGAGAGTCACACTCTGACCCTGTGAAGAGGGGAGGGGAAACAGACATGACTGCATTTACATTCAGACTGAACTCACCGACCTAGCATAAAAATGTGTTTACTGTGCTTACATCCATACTTTCATTAGTGACACTAGCCCTCCCTCCCTCTCTCCCTCCAGTTCCATGTTTGGCAGGTCATTTCTCTCGCACAGGGCTGGTCCCCTGCTACCCCTGTCCCAGAGACTACTACCAGCCAGACCACGGCCGCTCCTATTGCCTCTCCTGCCCATTCTACGGCACCACAACAGTCACCGGGGCCACCGCCATACAGCACTGCTCCAGTGAGTTACTGTTACACTACACTGCCTAGGTCTCAAATCCCACAATATTCCCCATATAGTGCACAAAATCACACACTATTCTCTATGTAGTGCACAAAATCACACACTATTCTCTATGTAGTGCACAAAATCACACACTATTCTCTATGTAGTGCACAAAATCACACACTATTCTCTATATAGTGCACAAAATCACACACTATTCTCTATGTAGTGCACAAAATCACACACTATTCTCTATGTAGTGCACAAAATCACACACTATTCTCTATGTAGTGCACAAAATCACACACTATTCTCTATGTAGTGCACAAAATCACACACTATTCCCTATGTAGTGCACAAAATCACACACTATTCCCTATGTAGTGCACTAAATCACACACTATTCTCTATGTAGTGCACTAAATCACACACTATTCCCTATGTAGTGCACTAAATCACACCCTGTTCCTTACATATGCAGCCAAATAATTTCCAATAAAGTTTGAACTGAACTATAGTGTACTTAATGGCACCCTATTTCCCTATAGTATTCCCCCATAGGACAACTGACATATGGCTTTGGTTAAAATGACACTAGATGGGTACCAGGGTATAATTTAAGACCATAGACATACATCATTGTTTGAGACTGAGCCACTGAATGGAAAAGGGTTTGCAAAAAGGATCAGGAAAGAATGGAAATGATTTCGTCATGTGACTACTGAATGGAAATAACCTAGGAACTAAAAGCCTTAAGGGTGCGAACAAACGGTGGCTGGTAGACTTGGCCAACCAGACTAAATGAGCTTTGTTAGTGTCTGCCAGTTTGGTGGCGAGTGGAAACTCTCTCTCTCCTTTCTTCTCTGATTCTCTCTCTCTTTCCTTTTTCTTTCTTTCTTTCTTTCTGTTTTTCTTTCTTTCTCTCTCTCTCTCTCCTTCCTTCCTTCCTTCCTTCCTTTCCCCCCTTCATCACTCCTTCCCTCCCTCCCCCTCTTCTCTCTCCCCCTCTCACTCCCTCTCCCTCCCTCCCTCTCTCTCTCTCTCCCTCCATCTCTCCATCAGGTTTTGGCTCTAGTTTCCTGCCTAAGGAGGAGAGTGTGACATCAGCCCCAGAGGTGGTGGTTTCACAGGGCTATCAGGCTAGTAGCCAGGTGAGACTGACAGACCCATGTCCTCAAGAGACTCCTTAAGGGGTTTACAGCAGATCGGTTGACTTGACTGCACTATGGTTATGAGTTATGATCTGACCTGAGTTTCAAATACTTGAAATACTTGCTGTGCCTGTATGGCTGCGTTTACACAGGCAGCCCAATCCGGATCTTTTGCCCAATTATTGGCAAGAGATCTGATCAGATTGGTCAAAATGCAGTGGCAGCCGTTGAGCTTGCCTTAATCAACCAACGGAATGGACCCTAAACTGAAAACCCCACCCACCTGTTGCACTCCAGGCAGACTCAGGCAAATGCTCAAAGTATTTCATATGTTTTTTCACGTATTTGAACCCAGGCTTGGTCATGGTTATTGAATACGGAGTGTAAGAATACATTTCTCTCCTAGTCCTGAAATTCTCACACTCCATATTCATAAACATAACTCCTAACCACATTACTGTTCCTCTCCCCAGGTCTTCCATGAGTGTTTCTTGAACCCGTGTCAGAACAGGGGGACGTGTGAGGAGGTGGGGGCGGGTTACATCTGCACCTGTCTACCTGGTTTCACAGGTAAACAACACTCATGAATGCGTTCCTCATCTATTCAAACGTCTCGTCATGTGTCCGCTTTCGGTCATGTTCATCAGAGCAATAAAAAAGTTAGGGCCAAACGTCAGTTGTCTCGTCATAAGGCTGTGAACATGTATTTCTACCTGCAGGGGCGAAGTGTGAGAGTGACATAGATGAGTGTGACTCGGCACCGTGTCAGAATGGGGGTCTGTGTAAGGACGGCATGGGAGACTTTGTCTGCCAGTGCAGACCAGGCTTCGTAGGTATGGGAACATCATGAATGTCTGGTACCCAGTTTCCACTCCCTTCAACTTCATTCCTGTTCATTTTCTTGTCTCTCCTAGACATTTAGTAGCCTGGGTCCCAGTCTGTTTTCTGTAGAAACCTCAGTCCTATCAGTCCTCGCCAAACATGACTACGACATAGGACTTGGCTAAAGCAGGAGCAGACTGTCACCTAGGCATTTAGTGCTGGTCCTTTGCAACCGACCTGATGACGGACTGTAGTTTCTTTCTGCCGATGTCGTTTCTCTGCCCCAGGCTCTCTGTGTGAGGCGGAGGTGAACGAGTGTAGCTCCTCCCCCTGTTTGAACGAAGGAGTGTGTGTGGACGAGGTCAACCAGTACACCTGCAGCTGTGCTGATGGCTTCACAGGTGGGATCCCTCTGCCTCGTTACCAGGGCCCTTGGGCCCTTCAGTTACCTTCATTCATAACGAGCAAAGGCCACATTTCATGCAACTACCGCAAAGGCAAAACCAGCAAAACCAATTTTTTTTGCAACATCAATGAAAAGCCAGCCTAAGTTTATGCAGCAAACGTTCAATGCCGACAATGCAATTCATTGGAATCTCCTGTATTCATGCAAAAGGCGTTATGATCAACAACATGAGCTTCTTCTAGGTTCTCATTGTGAGCTGGAGATAGACGAGTGTCTGTCCAGCCCGTGTCTGAACGGGGGGGTGTGTGACGACCTGGAGGGGGGGTACTCCTGCACCTGCCTCCCAGGCTACTCTGGGGACCGCTGTGAGGTCAACGTGGACGAGTGTAACAGCGCCCCCTGTCAGAACGGAGGGACATGTCGGGATGCCGTCAACAACTTCAGGTAATTAAAACCCTTTGCGGAAAGAGGCCTTCGGACCTTCGGGACTTCCTGGTTAAATGAAGGTTATATCAAAAATATAATATGACTGACTGCCGTCAACCAAGTTGCCATATCTTACTTCATGTTGATGTTTTATATGGATAAACAAATATTTAAATCTAGACAATTTGTTGAGCTTTTAATAGTGAAAGATGGTGAAGGCTAGCGTGCAAGAAACAACATCTGTTATTATTTTTATCAAATATGACACATTAGGAAGAAATTGGTTAAATATTGCGTATAATGTGCATAATGTATTGCACAGGTATGTATGACGTACTGGTCTCTATCTGTGTCCAGGTGCCAGTGTGTGGAGGGCTACCGGGGCAGGCTGTGTCAGGTAGATG